>NC_139650.1:7231782-7249282 GCF_964638095.1 Poromitra crassiceps
CTCTCCTCCACGAGCAAACAACCTGCTACATCTCAACACCTCTCCTCCACAAGCAAACAACCTGCTACATCTCAACACCTCTCCTCCATGAGCAAACAACCTGCTTCATTTCAACACCTCTCCTCCACGAGCAAACAACCTGCTACATCTCAACACCTCTCCTCCACGAGCAAACAACCTGCTTCATTTCAACACCTCTCCTCCATTAGCAAACAACCTGCTACATTTCAACACCTCTCCTCCACGAGCAAACAACCTGCTACACCTCAACACCTCTCCTCCACGAGCAAACAACCTGCTTCATCTCAACACCTCTCCTCCATGAGCAAACAACCTGCTTCATCTCAACACCTCTCCTCCACGAGCAAACAACCTGCTTCATCTCAACACCTCTCCTCCACGAGCAAACAACCTGCTACATCTCAACACCTCTCCTCCACAAGCAAACAACCTGCTTCATCTCAACACCTCTCCTCCACAAGCAAACAACCTGCTTCATCTCAACACCTCTCCTCCACGAGCAAACAACCTGCTTCATCTCAACACCTCTCCTCCACAAGCAAACAACCTGCTTCATCTCAACACCTCTCCTCCACGAGCAAACAACCTGCTACATCTCAACACCTCTCCTCCACGAGCAAACAACCTGCTTCATCTCAACACCTCTCCTCCACGAGCAAACAACCTGCTACATTTCAACACCTCTCCTCCACGAGCAAACAACCTGCTACATCTCAACACCTCTCCTCCACGAGCAAACAACCTGCTACATCTCAACACCTCTCCTCCATTAGCAAACAACCTGCTACATCTCAACACCTCTCCTCCATTAGCAAACAACCTGCTTCATTTCAACACCTCTCCTCCACGAGCAAACAACCTGCTACATTTCAACACCTCTCCTCCACGAGCAAACAACCTGCTTCATTTCAACACCTCTCCTCCACGAGCAAACAACCTGCTACATCTCAACACCTCTCCTCCACGAGCAAACAACCTGCTACATCTCAACACCTCTCCTCCACGAGCAAACAACCTGCTACATCTCAACACCTCTCCTCCACGAGCAAACAACCTGCTACATTTCAACACCTCTCCTCCACGAGCAAACAACCTGCTTCATTTCAACACCTCTCCTCCACGAGCAAACAACCTGCTTCATTTCAACACCTCTCCTCCACGAGCAAACAACCTGCTACATTTCAACACCTCTCCTCCACGAGCAAACAACCTGCTTCATTTCAACACCTCTCCTCCACGAGCAAACAACCTGCTTCATTTCAACACCTCTCCTCCACGAGCAAACAACCTGCTTCATCTCAACACCTCTCCTCCACGAGCAAACAACCTGCTTCATCTCAACACCTCTCCTCCACGAGCAAACAACCTGCTACATTTCAACACCTCTCCTCCATGAGCAAACAACCTGCTACATTTCAACACCTCTCCTCCATGAGCAAACAACCTGCTTCATCTCAACACCTCTCCTCCACGAGCAAACAACCTGCTACATTTCAACACCTCTCCTCCACGAGCAAACAACCTGCTTCATCTCAACACCTCTCCTCCACGAGCAAACAACCTGCTACATCTCAACACCTCTCCTCCATGAGCAAACAACCTGCTTCATCTCAACACCTCTCCTCCACGAGCAAACAATCTGCTACATTTCAACACCTCTCCTCCACGAGCAAACAACCTGCTACATCTCAACACCTCTCCTCCACGAGCAAACAACCTGCTACATTTCAACACCTCTCCTCCACGAGCAAACAACCTGCTACATTTCAACACCTCTCCTCCACGAGCAAACAACCTGCTTCATTTCAACACCTCTCCTCCACGAGCAAACAACCTGCTTCATTTCAACACCTCTCCTCCACGAGCAAACAACCTGCTACATCTCAACACCTCTCCTCCACGAGCAAACAACCTGCTTCATCTCAACACCTCTCCTCCACGAGCAAACAACCTGCTACATTTCAACACCTCTCCTCCACGAGCAAACAACCTGCTACATCTCAACACCTCTCCTCCACGAGCAAACAACCTGCTACATCTCAACACCTCTCCTCCATTAGCAAACAACCTGCTACATCTCAACACCTCTCCTCCATTAGCAAACAACCTGCTTCATTTCAACACCTCTCCTCCACGAGCAAACAACCTGCTACATTTCAACACCTCTCCTCCACGAGCAAACAACCTGCTTCATTTCAACACCTCTCCTCCACGAGCAAACAACCTGCTACATCTCAACACCTCTCCTCCACGAGCAAACAACCTGCTACATCTCAACACCTCTCCTCCACGAGCAAACAACCTGCTACATCTCAACACCTCTCCTCCACGAGCAAACAACCTGCTACATTTCAACACCTCTCCTCCACGAGCAAACAACCTGCTTCATTTCAACACCTCTCCTCCACGAGCAAACAACCTGCTTCATTTCAACACCTCTCCTCCACGAGCAAACAACCTGCTACATTTCAACACCTCTCCTCCACGAGCAAACAACCTGCTTCATTTCAACACCTCTCCTCCACGAGCAAACAACCTGCTTCATTTCAACACCTCTCCTCCACGAGCAAACAACCTGCTTCATCTCAACACCTCTCCTCCACGAGCAAACAACCTGCTTCATCTCAACACCTCTCCTCCACGAGCAAACAACCTGCTACATTTCAACACCTCTCCTCCATGAGCAAACAACCTGCTACATTTCAACACCTCTCCTCCATGAGCAAACAACCTGCTTCATCTCAACACCTCTCCTCCACGAGCAAACAACCTGCTACATTTCAACACCTCTCCTCCACGAGCAAACAACCTGCTTCATCTCAACACCTCTCCTCCACGAGCAAACAACCTGCTACATCTCAACACCTCTCCTCCATGAGCAAACAACCTGCTTCATCTCAACACCTCTCCTCCACGAGCAAACAACCTGCTACATTTCAACACCTCTCCTCCACGAGCAAACAACCTGCTTCATCTCAACACCTCTCCTCCACGAGCAAACAATCTGCTACATTTCAACACCTCTCCTCCACGAGCAAACAACCTGCTACATTTCAACACCTCTCCTCCACGAGCAAACAACCTGCTACATCTCAACACCTCTCCTCCACGAGCAAACAACCTGCTACATTTCAACACCTCTCCTCCACGAGCAAACAACCTGCTACATCTCAACACCTCTCCTCCATGAGCAAACAACCTGCTACATTTCAACACCTCTCCTCCACGAGCAAACAACCTGCTACATTTCAACACCTCTCCTCCACGAGCAAACAACCTGCTTCATCTCAACACCTCTCCTCCATGAGCAAACAACCTGCTACATTTCAACACCTCTCCTCCATGAGCAAACAACCTGCTACATCTCAACACCTCTCCTCCATTAGCAAACAACCTGCTACATTTCAACACCTCTCCTCCACGAGCAAACAACCTGCTACATTTCAACACCTCTCCTCCATTAGCAAACGCCTGCTTCGTTTCCACACCTGGCAAAACGGCTACGCTGTCACTCACAACAGCTCTGAGGAAGGTTGACCGCCTGAATTAACTTTGGTCTGCACCAGTGTTATAAATTGTACCACACTGATTTCTTAGGTGAAATCTGCACTAGAAAACAGGAGCGAGCTGTGTGAGGTGTGTGAGTTTCCATCTGGAGCCGTCGGTGTGCGACGTTGCCTCGTTCAGCTCGAAGTGCTTGAAGTGCTTTCTTACCATCCAACAATGGAACCCCATCAATTATGAATTGACTGCTGGGAAACACTTAACCTTAAGTTACAATAGCCTTATTCCACTGCTTTCACCTGTGTGCTCACCTAAGGAGGAGTATAGAGTACCACAGGGATGACATATTTTTGTAGGCGGACGGCAGACGTCCCGGACATGTTGGAGTATACCAGGAAAAGTGTTCCGCAGGATAATCTTCACAAACGTGAATCACTTCTATGACTTTTGAAGCGCTTTCTGAAAATCTGGTTTAAAAAAAATGCATTTACATTTCAAAAGTCATTTTTAAATGAAGAGTTTAGTCAGTATAGCCTGCCAGTGTTAGCGCTGCCTGGGAGTGTATGGGCTTATTGGCAAACCTTCTAGTCTAGACATGGAACTGCTGGTGGAAATGAACCTCTTCTAGCCGACTCTGAAACATTGACTTTAGGACTATGTTGATTAATACACACTGCAGAGCAACAAACACAACATGAAACTAAATCACTGTTTCAACTAACTCTATTGCAGCCTGAAGACCACTATGTGCTGAGCTCAGCCACAACTGCTCCAAGCTATCAAAAAGCACCGTGTGTGTGTGTGTGTGTGTGTGTGCGTGTGCGTGCGTGCGTGTGTGTGTGTGTCTGTGTGTCTGTGTGTATGTGTGCGTGTGTGCGTGCGTGCGCATATGTTTGCATTGGAACCCTGTTTGGTGACACGCAAGACACAAAGACATACTGTACACACACACACACACACACACACACACACACACAGTGATGCCAGGGGCAGCATGGTCTAGCAGGCCTGCTATAGAGACAGTCCGCATGTCTGGGAACGGCCACAAAATGTTAAACGGCTGGCGCGCGAGTGGGATAAAACCGCCCAAATATCTCATGGGCTGACTCACCAAAAGACGGTGCTGCGACTCTAAACTACAGGTTTGGGGGTTCTAGAGCAGAACACAAGACGTCTGCTCAGATGTGCGTTTACTGCGGTGGTTAAATCCCCGATCGTGTCTGCCTGGGCTGGGCTATCAGCTAAATTCTAACTTTGCTGAATGGATAGAACGGGGGAATTTACCCCACCCTGACCCCGCCCCCAGGCTAACCCAGCGTCTATTGTGGCCGTTCCTAGAGCCTGTATGGGCGTTCCCAGACATGCGGACTGTCTCTATGGCCCGTGCTGTGTGGTTAAAGAGGTGGCTTAAGGACACCTTCCTCTGTCCCTCTCTCGCTGTGATGAGAGCAGAGTGGAGCTTTCAAAGTCGGTGGTGGCGTCAGTTTGGAAGGGCAACTTCCCTCCATGATAATTTATTAATGGCATAAAGAGCTGGTATAAAATGACAATATCCTGTTAGAAGAGGTCTTTTGGAAGGAAGGGCACCTTCCACTCTCAACGTGCAGAGCTACACTTTGTAAGCACAACCTGCCCTTATCACATTACTGAAGGCTGAAAGGGAAACGGTTTGGGAGGAGATCAAAGATTAAAGATAACAGTAACTTCCCAGTGTAATATGAGCAGACTAACGAGGTTAATTAGGGCAGGGATAAAGATAACAGTAACTTCCCAGTGTAACATGAGCAGACTAACGAGGTTCATTAGGGCAGGGATAAAGATAACAGTAACTTCCCAGTGTAACATGAGCAGACTAACGAGGTTAATTAGTGCAGGGATCAAGATAACAGTAACGTCCCAGTGTAACATGAGCAGACTAACGAGGTTAATTAGGGCAGGGATAAAGATAACAGTAACTTCCCAGTGTAACATGAGCAGACTAACGAGTTTAATTAGGGAAGGGATAAAGATAACAGTAACTTCCCAGTGTAACATGAGCAGACTAACGAGGTCCATTAGGGCAGGGATAAAGATAACAGTAACTTCCCAGTGCAACATGAGCAGACTAACGAGGTTCATTAGGGCAGGGATAAAGATAACAGTAACTTCCCAGTGTAACATGAGCAGACTAACGAGGTTCATTAGGGCAGGGATAAAGATGACAGTAACTTCCCAGTGTAACATGAGCAGACTAACGAGGTTAATTAGGGCAGGGATAAAGATAACAGTAACTTCCCAGTGCAACATGAGCAGACTAACGAGGTTCATTAGGGCAGGGATAAAGATAACAGTAACTTCCCAGTGTAACATGAGCAGACTAACGAGTTTAATTAGGGAAGGGATAAAGATAACAGTAACTTCCCAGTGTAACATGAGCAGACTAACGAGGTTCATTAGGGCAGGGATAAAGATAACAGTAACTTCCCAGTGTAACATGAGCAGACTAACGAGGTTAATTAGGGCAGGGATAAAGATGACAGTAACTTCCCAGTGTAACATGAGCAGACTAACGAGGTTAATTAGGGCAGGGATAAAGATAACAGTAACTTCCCAGTGCAACATGAGCAGACTAACGAGGTTCATTAGGGCAGGGATAAAGATAACAGTAACTTCCCAGTGTAACATGAGCAGACTAACGAGTTTAATTAGGGCAGGGATAAAGATAACAGTAACTTCCCAGTGTAACATGAGCAGACTAACGAGGTTCATTAGGGCAGGGATAAAGATAACAGTAACTTCCCAGTGTAACATGAGCAGACTAACAAGGTTAATTAGGGCAGGGATAAAGATAACAGTAACTTCCCAGTGTAACATGAGCAGACTAACGAGGTTAATTGGGGCAGGGATAAAGATAACAGTAACTTCCCAGTGTAACATGAGCAGACTAACGAGGTTAATTAGGGCAGGGATAAAGATAACAGTAACTTCCCAGTGTAACATGAGCAGACTAACGAGGTTAATTAGGGCAGGGATAAAGATAACAGTAACTTCCCAGTGTAACATGAGCAGACTAACGAGGTTCATTAGAGCAGGGATAAAGATAACAGTAACTTCCCAGTGTAACATGAGCAGACTAACAAGGTTAATTAGGGCAGGGATAAAGATAACAGTAACTTCCCAGTGTAACATGAGCAGACTAACGAGGTTAATTAGGGCAGGGATAAAGATAACAGTAACTGTGTTTGTCAAAGCAACTTGTTCATAATAAAAAGTAAATATGTCATTCCTAATACGTTAACAGGGATAGGCTAGTCATTCCCTTGACTACCAGTCATTGTGCTAAGCTAACTAACAGGAGGGGCGCCTTGGCGCAAGAAGGGCATATATCTTCTCATCTTACGATTGGGAATATGACAAACTATATATGGAATCCCCGTTCCGTTCCTTTCATAATAAACTTCGTGACTGATAGCACATAGAGGTCACGTGGAGGCTGGGTTTACCCAGGCTAGAGGTCACGTGGAGGCTGGGTTTACCCAGGCTAGAGGTCACGTGGAGGCTGCGTTTACCCAGGCTAGAGGTCATGTGGAGGCTGGGTTTACCCAGGCTAGAGGTCAGGTGGAGGCTGGGTTTACCCAGGCTAGAGGTCACGTGGAGGCTGGGTTTACCCAGGCTAGAGGTCACGTGGAGGCTGGGTTTACCCAGGCTAGAGGTCCCGTGGAGGCTGGGTTTACCCAGGCTAGAGGTCACGTGGAGGCTGGGTTTACCCAGGCTAGAGGTCACGTGGAGGCTGGGTTTACCCAGGCTAGAGGTCACGTGGAGGCTGGGTTTACCCAGGCTAGAGGTCACGTGGAGGCTGGGTTTACCCAGGATAGAGGTCACGTGGAGGCTGGGTTTACCCAGGATAGAGGTCACGTGGAGGCTGGGTTTACCCAGGCTAGTGAAGATCCAGCTGGTTGTATCGGCTCGTCGCTCATTCCATGAGCTCCCTCCACTCGCATGGCTGGGGATCATTTGCCTGGGTGGATCTAACATCATTGATTGATTTGCATCCTCGAAGATCTGTAGAAGATCACTGATTCGTTATTGTTAGCTGGCGCTCCCGCCCCCAACAGGATGCAGAGGGGATCTGTCCAGGCCGGATTTGATCCGGTGACCTCCGAGGGACGAGACCACAGTTTGTACATGGCAACATGCTCACCCACTGTGCTACCGTCACTCGTCCCTTTTAGCACGTTGACCGGAGAACCTTCTTCACATAAAGTGCAGACCAATTAGTGAGACATTCAATATAGGAGCAAACAAGTCAAATGAGAAGCTCAGCAGGATGAACATTAATAAAAATGTCTCTGTTGTAATAAATGGGTTTTAAGAAGTGTTGTAAAAGTGGAAAGTGAATCTGTCAGTCTCACACATGGAGGGAGGACATTCAGGGTTGGAGGAGCTATAGAACAGAGAAGGTCTGCTCACCTCTGGTTCTGAGTCTGCATCGCGGGACAAGTCAAAGCTCTTGGTCCGAGGACCTGAGTGGCCTTGACGTGGTGTACTGTAGGGCTTCAGCAATTCTAATCAAAAGTCTTTCAAGAGGACTTCTATGTTGCACTGCTAAAACCAGAGACGGCAATAACCAACAATAACCTACATATGACATAATAACACAGACTACAGGCTGGCCACTGAGCCAATGAAGATACCCCACTTGTGTTCAACAACCACTTGATCACCATGACAACGGCAGCAACAACAATACGATGCCTGAGTCACCACGGCAACCATATGACACAGCACTTGTTGAAGCCTACACACACGCGCACACACGCACACACGCGCACACACACACACACACACATACACACACACACACATACATTTTCATACAGCTGATATGCATGAAAAACAACACTTTCTCTCTGTGGCAAGCTTTCTCTCACTCTTTCTCTCTCTCTCACACACACACACACACACACACACACACACACACACACACACACACACACACACACACACACACACACACACACACACACACAGGAAAGACAGTACAGTAGTTATATTCCTAAACCGTGACATAATCTGGATATAAGAGATTGGCTACTTACAGATGTTATGGGACGATAAATCCACTTGTTTCTCTCTTCGCCTCTCTCTCTGTCTCGCTGTGTCTCTCGGTCTCTCTCTCTCTGTCTCTCTCTCTGGCTCTGTCTCACTGTCTCTCGCTGTCTCTCTCTCTCTGTCTCTCTCTCTCTCTCTCTGGCTCTCTCTCTCTGGTTCTGTCCCACTGTCTCTCTCTGTCTCTCTCTCGGTCTCGCTGTGTCTCTCTGTCTCTCTCTCTCTGTCTGTCTGTCTCTGTCTCTCTCTGGCTCTGTCTCGCTGTCTCTCTCTCTCTCTGGCTCTGTCTGTCTGTCTCTCTCTGTCTCTCTCTGTCTGTCTCTCTCTGATTCTCTCTCTGGCTCTCTCTGGCTCTACCACTGGCAAAGCTGCTGAGCGTGAACCCAAACCAGCAGGCGAGAGAAAATCACAGGCTGTCACACGACTTGAGATGCCCTCACAATGTAGCTCCTGTAGCAATGCTGACTCTCTCTCTCTCTCTCTCTCTCTCTCTCTCTCTCTCTCTCTCTCTCTGGGTTAGGGTTCTGTCTTAGTCTCTCGTCCCCTCACCTGATCTCATTCTCCATCTTTCTCATCTTCTCTTTCTTCATCTCTGTCCCTCTTCCCACCTCTCTCGCTCTCTCTCTCTCTCTCTGCCACCCACGGGCAGTCTGCAATAAACTGGTGTACCTTTCCTCTCCACCCTGCCAGTGTTGAAGAGAGAGGATAGAAAAACACCCAGCCAGAAAGATACAGGGAGGTTTGTGTATCGTAAAGGTGACTGATATGCAGGAGCACATACAGTCCTGGATGATGGAGACACTTGACACCTTGAAATGACATGAGTGGTGTGTGTGTGTGTGTGTGTGTGTGTGTGTGTGTGTGTGTGTGTGTGTGTGTGTGTGTGTGTGTGTGTGTGTGTGTGCGCGTGTGCATGTGCGAGAGAGAGCGGGGAGGGTGTATGTGTGTGAGAGAGAGAGGGAAAAAGAGAATTTTAGAAGACTTTAAAATACAGCAAAGATTCCCTCAAAATAAATATTAGTACATAAATATAATTACTAGTTTATAAAAAATACAAAATCCCTATATATATATATATAGATATGGTAGATATAGATAGATAGATAGATAGATAGATAGATAGATAGATAGATAGATAGATAGATAGATAGATAGATAGACATAGATACATAGATTCATTCAATGTCATGGAGGCGTAGCTACTACACCCACAATTCGACAATGTAATATTGATGTGTTTGAACGGTGGAGCTCGCTGTATGGCCGTCTGTGATTGGTGGAGTACGCTGGGCCACTGCACTTAAATCACTGCATTACTGAAATTCTCTGGCTCTGGCTGCTACGAACTAGGGGTGGGGGGGGAATCGATTCTTAGATGCATCGCGTTGCAGACGCGGGCGATTATGAATCAATTCACAAATGTCAAAAAGAAATGATCGAATGTTGGTTAAAAATGATGTGGTACGGCTCCCGTACGTCTGCGAACAGACCCACCCTCATGTCATTTGTCAGACCAGACGGAGGCGGGATCCGACAAAAATAGAACAGGGGCCGGTTGCACCAACTGGTCTTACACTGGTCTTAAGCTAAGTTGGTCGTAACTTTACGACCTAACAGCTACGCGGGTTGCACCAAGACGACTTAAGCCTTATTTTCACTAAGACCAGGCGTAGGAGGCGTAGAGCCTGCCTGTAACAGAGATCTCCGCGGAGACCTTTTTGACCGTCATCGTCGTAACACCGCCAGTTCGCCGTCTTTGAAAGCACGACGTTAGATTATAACTAACTAGTTAACCTAACCCGCCTTCCAAAATGTTGCCGTTAGTTTTTTAGAAGTTAATACATAGAATTGGGAATGTTACATTCAATTTCATTCAGACTGACTCTGTCTGCTCAATAGCCGCCATTTTTCCCCCGGAGCGAGGGAGGATGGGAGGAGGGAGGGTGTTTTACAGTAGTGGCTGAGAGAGCGTAGTGGCTCAGTGCTCCAAGCAGGTCGCGAGGCACATTTTTTGCAACATCATCCAATCAGAGTGCATTCCCTGGCAATTCACATGGACGCGCATTGCTACGACCAGCATAGTTAAGACCAGACATAAACCGTGTTGGTGCAACAGGCGTAAATCCATGGTCTTAACTAAGACCGACGTAGGAGTTACGACCAGGCATAGTTAAGACCAGTTGGTGCAACCGGCCCCGGGTGCGTAATTGTTCCATACCGCATGTATCGCAAATCAATTAACATGGGCGAGAGTCGATCAGTCAGTTTTGCCGGATCCGCAACGTAGCCGTAACGCATCTGGTGTACATCGCCTGTTACACGATGTACCTAATTTTTTCAATTTTTTCGACGTTTTTTCAACTCTGAATCAAATGCTCTTGATTCTCTGTAAGAACCGGTTGTCTTGGTTCCTTGCTTAAAACTCTTTAGATAAAGATTCTTCTCAACGCGGTTGAGAATAATGAACGGGGAAGAGGACTCTTCCGGGAACCGTCACGTGACACCAAATGAATGCCGCATTAAGCACATACTCTCACCTGCCAGAAGGGGGAGACAAAATGCCTTATACTGTAGCTCTCTAACAACACAAGTTGATGAAATCTACAGTGACACGCTGTCTGATGGTGTATTTTACTATTTAATCTACTCTCTGCAGTGACATTATTCCCCCCGACACCACCCATTTCAGAGAACAAAACTCCAGTGTGAGTGTCAGACACGGTCTGTTGGCTTTACTACACAGACCTGTCACTCAAACTGCTGCCAATGACAACATGCCTGGAGCAGAGGAGAGCCCCACCAGCTCACTGCCATACACTGCATCCAGCGAGACTCACACACTCTGCCTGGGTCCTAAAGAGATGCCGGGTTTCAAGTGTGTCAGAAAATGTCATTAAATCACATTCCTTGACTTTCCTCGACAAATTGCATCTGACAATCCTCTACTGTAGTGTTCTTTATGAAAATAAACACGATTAGGTGGAACCTACAGTATAGCTACATGGTTTGTGATGATCAAAGTGAATGCGATAATAACAAGTTCACGCAAATTCCTTTTAGCGCCACTATACTTTTTATGGGACGCACGATTAACGCACACCTGGGGGTGTGGCCGCGGAGCAGCACCCACGTTGCTCCGGTGCGGAGCTCTGCTTTTGGAAAAAGAAAATGTTACCCCCCCCCTAAAAAAACCCACCACTAACCATTTTAATATCTTTAAGATAGAAAGGCTCCGAAGGCTTAAAGGTTTTATTGCTTTATCGACCAAGGTCTTAAGTTGCCTGCCATCTTTTAAAAGTACCATCCATTTTTATTCCGTGCTATTCATCATTTGATAAGTGTAGGCGTCACTTTTTCTTTCCAAATGGCAGATGTGTCATTGTGACACAAAACCCTTTCATATACTGAACTACATGACATAATGGCAGAGTCCCTCAGGCAGCTGGTAAAGCGTTTACACCTTTTTGCACTGTCACTGGCTCCTTCGCATGAAAAATATATTTTGTCTCGTTACATAATACATGTTCAATGTGCTATGCAGAGTGAAGAAAACGGTGTCAGTTTTTCTCGATTCATGAAAGACTGTTTTTTCCCCCTTCATACTGACCTGCAGAGAGATGAGGTTATGATGAAGAAATTCAGACAGGCAAGGCCAGATGAGCAAACCCACTGAAGCTCCCAGTGACCCCCCCCCCATCCCAAAAGAGATTCTTATGGGTGTGCAGAAATGGGAAGTAACTAAGTACAAATACTTTGTTACTGTAGCCTACTTAAGTAGGATTTTCAGGTATCTGTATTTTACTGAGTATTTATTTTTCTCACAACTTTTTACTGTTACTTGATTGATTGATACAGAGCCTGTACTTTTTTTTTTTTTTACTTTTCCTTGACTAAACAAGTTGAATCAGTACGTCTACTTTTTCTACACAACTGTACTTCTACTTAAGTAAACAATGTGTGTACTGTCTGCATGGTAAGTTGTGATACCTTGGTATAATCACGGTAAATAAATGAGATCTCCATGGTGGAGATGATCGGTCACCTCTATCTCACAAAGTCTTGTCATCAAAAACTGTATACAGTATCTCAGTGTCTGGTGAGTGTCGAGGTAAAAGCACTCGCCTACCACCACGCGGAGACCCCGGCATCGGTACTTCTGGCTTGGTTAGATGTTCCTGCAGACATGATTGGCTGTGTCTGCGGGTGGGAAGCCAGTGGGGTCTGTTCCTCTCCTCCCCTCTCTTTCACTCTGCCTCTATCCATTCAAGTCGAGTTGTGTCTCGTTAACTTGCTCTCTGCTCTCTCCCCCCTCTCTGCTCTCTCCTCCCTCTCTCTCTCTCCCCCCTCTCTCTCTCTCTCCCCTCTCTCTCTCTCCCCCCTCTCTCTCTCTCCTCCCTCTCTCTGCTCTCTCCCCCCTCTCTCTCTCTCCTCCCTCTCTGCTCTCCCCTCCCTCTCTCTCTCTCTCCCCTATCTCTCTCTCCCCCTCTCTCTCCTCCCTCTCTCCCCTCTCTCTCTCTCCTCCCTCTCTGCTCTCTCCTCCCTCTCTGCTCTCTCCTCCCTCTCTCTCTCTCCCCCCTCCCTCTCTGCTCTCTCCTCCCTCTCTCTCTCTCCCCCCTCCCTCTCTCTCTCTCTCCCCCCTCTCTCTCTCTCCCCCCCCTCTCTCCTCTCTCTCTCTCTCCTCCCTCTCTCTCTCTCCCCTCTCTCTCTCTCCTCCCTCTCTGCTCTCTCCTCCCTCTCTCTCTCTCCCCCCTCCCTCTCTGCTCTCTCCTCCCTCTCTCTCTCTCCCCCCTCCCTCTCTCTCTCTCTCCCCCCTCTCTCTCTCTCTCCCCCCCCCCTCTCTCTCTCCGCCCACGCCTCCTCAAAAGCACCCAGTAACTCAACCTTTCTCCCTCTTCCCCTCCTCACTCTCTCCCCTCTTTCTCACTTCCCTCCTTTCATTCCTCCATTCTAGATAATTGGTTAAATGTGTAAGTGACTAAACAGCCATTGCTCATTATTTCAGAGAGGTAGTTTGCAGTTTTCTCCCCATCCCTGCCTCTCACTCACCTCTCTTGATCTCTTCTCAATGTCCCCTATATCCCTCTCCTCCCTCACCTCTCCCTCTCTCTCTCTCTCTTTCTCTCTCTCCCTCTCTCCATTCATTCTCCTTGTTTCACTTGTAGGTGTCTCTATGTTCAGACTGGCAGGTCAAATGACCTATCATGATTCTATCCAGATTGGTTTTATGAGTCTGAACAGCAACAAATCTGATTTGTGTCACTTGTCCAAAACCACATATGGAGGTAGTTTCAAATGCGATTCCAATCTGCTTTCGACTGATGTGTCTACAGTGCGGACATGTTGATCGACCAAATCAGATTTAAACGTCACTCGCAACACATCATATCGAGGCAACAAAAGGTCACCTGGCGTCTATTGATCTACCCTGCACGTTGTGGGAGTTCTATAGAAGTCTATTGATCTACCCTGCACGTTGTGGGAGTTCTATAAAAGTCTATTGATCTACCCTGCACATTGTGGGAGTTCTATAGAAGTCTATGGATCTACCCTGCACATTGTGGGAGTTCTATAGAAGTATATTGATCTACCCTGCACGTTGTGGGAGTTCTATAGAAGTCTATTGGACTACCCTGCACATTGTGGGAGTTCTATAGAAGTCTATTGATCTACCCTGCACGTTGTGGGAGTTCTATAGAAGTCTATTGATCTACCCTGCACGTTGTGGGAGTTCTATAGAAGTCTACTGATCTACTCTGCACGTTGTGGAAGTTCTATAGAAGTCTACTGATCTACCCTGCACGTTGTGGGAGTTCTATAGAAGTCTACTGATCTACCCTGCACGTTGTGGGAGTTCTATAGAAGTCTACTGATCTACCCTGCACGTTGTGGGAGTTCTATAGAAGTCTACTGATCTACCCTGCACGTTGTGGGAGTTCTATAGAAGTCTACTGATCTACCCTGCACGTTGTGGGTAGGGCTGGGTATCGAGTTTCGATACTTACTTGGCACCGAAATGAAAACATCGATACTAAGGGGTATCGAAGCCTCCCTTGTCAATCGATACCAATTTTCGATACCAAAACAAAACAGTGTCATTGAGCCTATAAGCATGCGACATGCTTGCACACCACGCTCTAATACGGCTGGTGATTGGCTGTCATGTTAGAAGCATGCAGGGAAAGTTACGCCCACTTTAGCCGGTGTGTGTTTGTTGAGGCAGGCAGCGTGCGGTGCGGAGACAAGTGGAGCTGGGACTGGTTTCCACAGACAAGCGAAATAATCGAGAGGTGGGTCCGCTTACCGCAAGTTGTTGTTGATTAGCGGTTATCAGATCCCTCAGTCTGACAGTCTGGCTGTGAGTTGTATCTAGCATTAGATTGTTTAATTAATTGGCGCGGTAAAGTTATGCGCAAGCGGGCATTGTGTATTTTTAGCAACTCGTTAACAAACGCTGATGTCATGATAGTTTGTTGAATGTAAATGCGATTCACTTTGTGCCATTAAGGCTATATTGATAGGATAGTCAATGCTCAACTATTGTCTTCCATGCATGAAGTGGAGCTGTCTCATCAGTTTTGACAAGAATGACGTTCTGTTGCAGCAGTAAGCATTCAACACTGATCTGCAACGCTCGCGTTAGATGTTCAATTAATTAGTGTTAACGTTATATGCAAGCGGGCAGTTATCGCCATTATGTATTTTTACTAGCAACTCGTTAACAAACGCTGATGTCATGATAGTTTGTTGAATATAAATGGGATTCACTTTGTGCCATTATTGATAGGCTAGTCAATGCTCAACTATTGTCTTCCATGCATGAAGTGGAGCCATCTCATCAGTTTGGACAAGAATAGCGTTCTGTTGCATCCGTGAATATTAAACGCTCATTTGCACCTCTCCGTTTTGCACAGAAAACTATTGCACTGATTTATTTGTTTTAGCCTACATTTATTTCCTTTGTAGTAGCCTACTCCAATATTTTTTTGTAGGGACAGCAATAAGTTTAGACAACTTAAAGTTATGTTAAATACAGTAGTTTTTTTTCTGCTGTAAAACTTGAAAAAAACTAAAGATTTGTATCATAATTGTCAATGTGTAATGCAGTTTTATTTTTGTTAAAATGGATTTTTCTAAAAATTGGTATCGAAAAAAGTATCGTTCAGGAACCGGTATCGAAATCAAAGTATCGAAATGGTATCGATATCGAAAAATTTTGAACGATACCCAGCCCTAGTTGTGGGAGTTCTATAGAAGTCTACTGATCTACTCTGCACGTTGTGGGAGTTCTATAGAAGTCTACTGATCTACTCTGCACGTTGTGGAAGTTCTATAGAAGTCTACTGATCTACCCTGCACGTTGTGGGAGTTCTATAGAAGTCTATTGATCTACCCTGCACGTTGTAGTTCTATAGAAGTCTACTGATCTACCCTGCACGTTGTGGGAGTTCTATAGAAGTATATTGATCTACCCTGCATGTTGTGGGAGTTCTATAGAAGTCTATTGATCTACCCTGCACATTGTGGGAGTTCTATAGAAGTCTATTGATCTACCCTGCACGTTGTGGGAGTTCTATAGAAGTCTATTGATCTACCCTGCACATTGTGGGAGTTCTATAGAAGTCTATTGATCTACCCTGCACGTTGTGGGAGTTCTATAGAAGTCTATTGGACTACCTTGCACGTTGTGGGAGTTCTATAGAAGTCTATTGGACTACCCTGCACGTTGTGGGAGTTCTATAGAATTCTATTGATCTACCCTGCACGTTGTGGGAGTTCTATAGAAGTCTATTGATCTACCCTGCACGTTGAAAAATGATGAGAAAGGGGTACTTGGTGCGTTACAAAGGGGAGTGATGTCAGCTGTGTTGTGATGTCAGATGTGTTGTGATGTCACATGTGTTGTGATGTCAGATGTGTTGTGGAGAAAAGGTTACATGGGCCTATTATTAGAGTAGGCTTTTTCTCTGCCATCATCCATCCTATCTCTCCATTATTCCACTCCACACTTAACAATAGTGTGAGAAAGTGTCCCCTACAACGTGGGCGTAAGTACAGCATGTGAGAGAGAGGGGGAGACAATCAGCAGAGAGAAATGGAAAGAGAGAATAGGAAAAGATAGGGAAATGGTGTCAAAACAGAGAGAACGCGACAGAGAGAGAGAGAGAGAGAGAGAGAGACTGCTTCTACCCGTAGAGCAAAAATAGAATAGAACAGAATGGTATTTCTCATTTTGACCCACTGAGAAATATCTCCCATATTTTGTTAGTTTTCTTCCAAGCTGAATCCAACAGAGCTGAGCACAGAATTAAAACTAAAGTCATATGTCCTGCAGTTTTTCAGTCAATATACGTTTTGAACACACAAACACATCGGCATACACGCAGGCTGGCAACATGTGTCTTTAGTCACTACACCTGTGGCAGGCTGGCAACACGTGTCTTTAGTCACTACACCTGTGGCAGGCTGGCAACATGTATCTTTAGTCACTACACCTGTGGCAGGCTGGCAACATGTGTCTTTAGTCACTATACCTGTGGCAGGCTGGCAACATGTGTCTTTAGTCACTACACCTGTGGCAGGCTGGCAACATGTATCTTTAGTCACTACACCTGTGGCAGGCTGGCAACATGTGTCTTTAGTCACTATACCTGTGGCAGGCTGGCAACATGTGTCTTTAGTCACTACACCTGTGGCAGGCTGGCAACATGTGTCTTTAGTCACTACACCTGTGGCAGGCTGGCAACATGTGTCTTTAGTCACTACACCTGTGGCAGGCTGGCAACATGTATCTTTAGTCACTACACCTGTGGCAGGCTGGCAACATGTGTCTTTAGTCACTACACCTGTGGCAGGCTGGCAACATGTGTCTTTAGTCACTACACCTGTG
>NC_139650.1:7251782-7274282 GCF_964638095.1 Poromitra crassiceps
ATCAATCAATCAATCAATCAATCAATGGCCCTATAAGTGAACTATACACAATCAGCTGTGCACAGCTGTTGCACGAGAGCTGTGGACCTCCAATATGGCCTCCAGAGGGCACGCGTTGGGCTGCTTCACCTGAAAGCCCTAATTAGGAGAAAATAGAATGTGTAAATGTTAAGTAAAAGTGAATTATTCACAGTTACTCCGTTTTAATTGCAATCTTCAAACACACACACACACACACACACACACACACGCCAAAGAGACATTTTAAAGTTACTACTATCAAATATCTCTTTCTTGACACACTACAAAGCTGCATCCTTAGCCAACCCTGCAGACCACACGCCAATTATCTCCAGACGTAGCGTCTGGACCGAGCCAGTCAAAGCAAGCCTCCCGTTAATCCACAGAACAAGCAATCAGCAAAGAGCATCTCTCATTTCTTTCAATCATCAATATTTGAGTGTGGCGCCAGCTTTAAGGCGTGGTGTGTGTGTGGTGTGTGTGTGTGTGTGTGTGTGTGTGTGTGTGTGTGTGTGTGTGTGTGTGTGTGTGTGTGTGTGTGTGCTGGTGTGTGTGTGTGTGTGGTGGGATAGTTTGGGGTCTTAAAATGCTTCATTGCAAAGAGTATAGCAAAGTGTACAAAGCTATCTTCTTCTGATTGGTTTTGCTGCGGCTTTTCAAGTGAGACAATCATTCACTATCTTTTTGTTTCTCTCTCTTCTTTTTCCCGATTTATGGTCACAACGGCACAATTTAATTAGAAGTTGGTCTATTTCTGTCGTTATCTATCTGTCTCTTCTCCCTGTGATTTTAATTACATATTGTTTTATTTCAATATCTGGTACTTTCACGATTGCTCCTTTCAGTCCCTCTTTTTCCTCCGTCTCTGTTTTGTCTCAATATCTCTCTCTTTAACAGAATAATTATTTCACTTTTTTCTCCCTGTCTTTCTCACGTGACCTCACATGTTGTTTCATTCCACAGTTCAGTCTGGACTTCCATCCGCCCAGGCGGGAGCTCGCCTCAACACACAACTCCTTCAGCCAATCAGCAGCAATCAAACATTTAGCCAAATCCACAGCGAAAACGTCTTTTCCCCTGTGAAACTCCGCTGATGCGTGCGTGTGTGTAACACCACTACAGCGGCCCAGACTCCACAACCTCTAATGGACATGTATACTGTACATTGGGTCTGTATTTCCTTCTACCATGTTGAAGCAGCAGGCATGGTTGAATGCCACTATACATCATCAGTGTCTTGCTCAAGGACACTCGGGTGTTGGTGGACAAACTGGCGGGTGTGGGGAACGAACCTGTGATCATTGAGTCTCTCTCTGACCATGCAAAGTGCCAAGCAGCGTCATGCCAATGTCATTGGTATACTGCTTTCCAAGCATGAGAAGCTGCTGGCGATCACATGTCGTCTTGGTTCTCCAATATACCCATGACGCCCTGGTGTTTTGGGGTTACACTCTCACCACTAAACGCACTGCACCCATACCGCTTTCAGACAGACACGGTTCTGGTTCTGGCTCCGGCTCCGTTCTGGAGTCTCAGAACCTTTGTGCTTTCTGGTGAACCAGCCCGTGTTCACACCAGTTTAAGCGGAACCAAAGTGGGAGGACATTATTCAGTAGTCCTTCTTCAGTTTGTTAAGTTTATTAATTATTTGGTCTGGCGTTCGAGTGAACCCAGCCTTGGCCCTCTCTTCCGCAAGTTCGGCATATAACTTGCTCTTTCTTGTACTGCTTTCTAGCTTTTCTTGAGATTCGGTAGATGCCCAAATCGCCACTAAACATTTGGTTTCCTCAGGAGACCACTGCAAATTATTTTTCTCCGTGTTGTCACTGCCTTCTTCTCCTTCCTGCTCGTTTTCACAGCCTCGAATGAGACACGCCCACTGATGATGTCACGGTTCCCAAGGAAAAAACAACTATTTTTTGGTTCCGCTGGGAACCAACTTTTGCAGGTTCCGAACCAATTATTTTTTCGGTCTGAACGCGCCGGCCGGTTCAAATTTGGGTTCGGGAACCGGAACCGGCACGGAGCCCTGCCGGTGTGAAAGCCCTACCAGAGGACCGAGAGCTGCACTTTCAGCACTGCAGCCGCCTGAGTTCGAATGGCATGTTCTCACCTGCAAAAAGCAACGGAACTAAAAGGCTGAACACTCCAGAGTTGGAATAGTGAACTCCAGGCTGCTTCAGACACACTGCTGAGAAGTTAGTGAACACACTGTACAGTTGGGGAGAAGATGCTGTGACACATGCTGTGCCCGGGCTGTCACTGATACACCCACTGCACTGCAGGGTCCATGCCACATTACTGTGAGCTCTGCTGGCTTCCAGCCAGATGTGGAAATGTAACGCACGCCATGCGTGTGTGTGTGTGTGTGTGTGTGTGTGTGTGTGTGTGTGTGTGTGTGCGTGTGCGTGTGCGTGTGTGTGTGTGTGTGTGTGTGTGTGTGTGTGTGTGTGTGTACGTACGTACGTATGTACGTGTGTGTGCGACTGTAACCTGATCTTCAGATGACCTTACAATGCATGTAGATGTAGATGTAGTCATGGCAACTCAAGCAAGCATAACAGACGGCAATGTGCAAGAGGCCAAGTTCAGCATCAACAAGCAAGCAAGAACATTTTGACAGTATGATTTGATGACGCGCTAAAATAAAATCATATTACAGCAGTTCTGGAAAAAAAAACTTTTGACTGATATCAGGAAGATAAGCTGATTCCATGAAGCAAGCAGGCAGCAGCTCTGGAGAGATGTCACCGCGACTTTCATTTTGGAGCTATAATTACTTTGAACGTTGGTGCAGGCTGTTGGATCAACATGGAGGTTTGCTGGGGGTGACGTAGATACAATGCAGGTCATCTACTCTACCTGCATCTGTCTCAACCACTGAAAAGCTTCTGATTGTTCCTGAAGCATCGGTGGCATTCTGGGTATGCAAAGTAGTCTGCAGTCATCTCCTCCAATCAGAAGTAACGCGCCGTATAATGATGAGTGTCAGTCCCAGCTGTGCATGAAGGCACCACTGCTATTGCAAACTGTACGACCAACAGGTGGATGAAATGTGCTGTAACCAAAGGTATAGGAACCACGTTTACAGGACCGACATTCTTTGCACTGTTTTTTCACGGTAAATACAACCCCCTGCTTTACAGGCGATCTTTACAATGATTTAACTTCACAAGCTCTGAATGCAAATATCAATCATCCGTGGGAGGAAAACATCTCCCATAATGTGGCCGTTTTGCTAAACTACATCCATGCATTCAATTAAAGTTGGCATTGTTAGAAATCCACTTACTGTATGTCGACATGTAGGCCTCCTCCACCTTTCCATGCATTTAGCCTACCTAGTATCTACATCATCTTAATATGCCCTCATTTATCTACCACCCACAATCGATCTATATATCAGTCCATCCATCCATCCATTCAGACAGACAGACAGCCATTTCTGCATGCCCCTCTCTCTCCATGCATCCATCGGTGGATTTATGGCACTTTACCACAGATGAGAAGATATTTTTGAGAGACAAAACACACATATTCATGTGAGGTCCGCCGGGACGGAAATGGCGAATCTGTCAAGCCAAGCACAACCCCGCAAAGACACTTTCATGTGTGTTATCTCTTCACTCTGCCAGAGAACAAAAACCAAAGCCCCCCCGGCCCGCTTACTGTGGAGAAACACACAGAGCAGCGATGGAAGAGAGAGAGAGCCAGTGACAGAAAAGGAGACAGATGAAGTGATGTAAGGACTAGGGGGGTGTAATGGATACCAGAAAAAAGAGAAGAAGAATCGTTTGGTTAGCTACGCACGGTTTGGGCATGCGTGCCGCAGCCACTTGGTTCTCTGTGCCCCCACCACTCCCCACGTGGGTCTGATCTGTCCAATCAGGTGTCAGAATCAAAAGTCAATCTATGGTGACAATGACATCACAGCACAACCGGTTGGCTACTAGTGTCCTCTAGAGAGAGAGTGGCGTCAGCGGAGGACCAAAATGCGTGACTCATTAGCTAATGAACAGCCAGAAAGGGGTCTCGCGCTACTTTTGAATGCTAAAATAAAGCTGATAATGTACAATTTGATTGGGGAAAAAAAAACTTTCAGAGTACAACACAAACTGTCTATTTTGCTGCAACTCAACAGTGCTGCTTAAACCAGGACCTTACTTCCTGGAACTCTTGAGAGTAAAAAAACTTGTCCATTGGAGTGAATGGAGATGTCGCGACTCTTCTATCGCTCTGCCGGCTACTACCACAGCAGTAGCCTCTGAGGCAAATTGGGAAATTTTAAGTTTGATTAAGTTTCACTTTCAGACTCGATATTTAGTGTCGATATTTCCGTGTCGGCAGGACCAAAAATACCGTTTGTACTGGCCTGCATGCAGCCATCTCTCTGTGTGCGTGCAGACTGGCACACATCGGGGGACAGCACCCACACTTGGTCGCAGTCTGGAACCCTGCATGGGTCCCTTAGTTAGATAATTTGATATATTGGTTCATTGCAAAAAGGTGAAGTGCAGTGAGCAGATGAAACCACTAGAGGGATAAATAAAGCTCCAACACTGCTTACCACATAGAGCTGCTTCCATAGTAAGGCCCACTCCTGCAGTGTGGACGTCACCTCTGTCACAATGGGGTCTTCAAGAGGCACCACCGTCTCATGCTGCCTGTACAGGGACACACATGCACGCACACACGCACACACGCACACGCATGCACGCGCATGCATGCACGCACGCACGCACACACACACACACACACACACACACACACAGTGAAAAAGGGCATGCAGAGTTCACTACATAGGTAAGAGTCTATAACTAAGCCATGGAGAGGGATGGAGAGGAGGGATGGAGAGGGTCTCTCTCGCTCTCGAGTCTCCCTGCTGAACAGCGAGGAACTCGGTGGAGGTTGAAAACCTGCTTCCGTGTTTCCATCTTTTCCTTTTAGGCAAGTTTTTTGTGATCAATTGTTTTTTTTTAATTCAGGACAGCATTTCTAACAAAATACACACGGCAAAGACAGAAACATTAACAAACAAAACGACAACACAGACACACTAGATGACAACACAACAAACCCTCCCGGCCCAGCCCCAGGAGATCCACAGGTGTTTAAAGCAACACCGTCTCTAGTAGGCCTGAACAGCAGACAATCCTTTGGACTCGGTGAGCTCTGCTCGGTGAGTCCCCGACATGAAGTAATAACAGACAAGTGTTTTCACAAAGAACACCAACTTCTGCTGCTGAGGCACCTCCGCCATTTTGTCTGCGCCCACCTCCCTCTTTGGCCTGGGAACTAACAGTAGTTAACTACACTACAGTTACACTACAGTATTACTAGTGATAGGATAGCTGGACTTTTTTTTTTTTTTTACACATGGGACTTTAAAGTATCTGACTGGGACACACACACTACTATTGGCATAATTCTACTACTATACTTGGGTCTCTGTCATCCTTTCTTCTCATTTTCATATACTCAACTCACTCTCAAACTTACTCTTCAAACACGCACACACGCACACGCACACGCACACACACACACACACGCACACGCACGCACACACGCATGCGCACGCACACACACACACACACTTACTGTACATGCATGCTACTGTCAGTGCCAGTTGTTCGACAGTCCGTCACTATATTTGACTTCTTTGCCAAGTACGTTTCTTAGACTGAGTCAAACACACTGTGACTCTCTCCACTCCTCTCTCTTCCTCTTCCTCTGCCCGGGAGGCGGGCTTGAAACAGTAAAGGATCCACTCATTCCAATGAATTGAACTCTCCCTGCCTTTAATTAGAAAACTCTTATGCAAATCGGGACACGCTCCGTAACTCTGATTAATCTGAGGTAAAGGAGAGAGGAAGAACCGACGAAGCTTTTCAAGTCATTATGCAAATCTATTAAAATATGTACTCTTGAACTTGGAAGGGAATCATAAACGAGGAGCGCCGTACCTTATTTAGAAGCAATGGGGCTCAAAACAACTCCCGACAGGAAATGAGATTTCATCAAATTAGCCGCTAAATGGCTTTTGGCTGGAGGAAGAGAGGGGAGAGGCCTCCCAGCACAGCAGGAAGTAACGTATACTATAAGTATGGTGTCATCCCAACATGTGACTATGATGTCACCAGTGTTTGTATGGTATCATCCCAACATGTGACTGTGATGTCATCATCGTTTGTATGGTGTCATCCCACATGTGACTGTGATGTCATCATCGTTTGTATAGTGTCATCCCACATGTGACTGTGATGTCATCATCGTTTGTATGGTGTCATCCCACATGTGACTGTGATGTCACCAGTGTTTGTATGGTGTCATCCTACATGTGACTGTGATGTCATCATCGTCTGTATGGTGTCATCCCACATATGACTGTGGTGTCATCATCGTTTGTATGGTGTGCAGCATGGGCGACCTGCAGGTTGGCGACTTACCCTCGGTTGGTGACGACGGCTTTCTTCAGGTGAATGTAGCTGGCTGGGAAGATTCCCTGCAGAGACAGAGAGCGGAAAGGGTTAGAAGCAGGGTTAGAACAGTTAGAACCAGGGTTAGAACAGTTAGAACCAGGGTTAGAACAGTTAGAACCAGCGTTAGAACAGTTAGAACCAGGGTTAGAATAGTTAGAACCAGGGTTAGAACAGTTAGAACCAGGATCTGATGCAGGGGTGGGCTAGCCTGGTAAACCGCCCGTCACGTGAACTCACATTTCATTTGGTTCTCCGTGACGGTCTGGACCCGCACAGGCAGTTTAAGATGATTGGTCGAGCTATGCCGGGCCGACGAATCAGCGGCGGCCGTAGGCGGGCAGGCTCGTCTGGGCAAGTAGTGGGTACATGGTCTTTGTAGTTCTTTTCACTCGTCAACATCGCGGAAGTGACAGGCAGTCTGAATGAAATTGAATGTAATGTTCCCAATTCTATGTATTAAATTCTAAAAAACGACCCTCAACATTTGGGAAGGCTAAGCCACACAACTAGTTCGTTATAATCTAACTAAATGCTTCGAAGGTGACTTTACGACCGCGAGGACTCAATCAATGAATACCACGGAGATCATCCACAGGCACCTTCCACGATCTGATTGGTTGAAGTTAACACCCACCAGCGGTGATAGACAGATGGGTCATCCAATCACCTGCCAAGTAGCTTGGACAAAGTGCCCGCCTCCGTCAGCGGGTCTGGTGACTTCAAACCCAGATCGACTGGTTTAGTGAAACCTATGTGGAGCTATACCGTCCATCTGGCAACGTCAGGTTAGGGGTGGGCAACTATTTTTGAGAAACCCAGATTGTTGCCGGGGGCTAAAGGAATATTGTCATGCCATAATGTCTAATTGTATCACTAGATTAAATGATAGAAATCATACTGGGCACTTATTCTTCAGCATTTATTATTGAAAATCACTCCAAACAGCCAATTTAGATCATCTCATTCAATTTTTCTAGCTTCATAAGTAAAATGTTGTGGTTTGTCTTAGAGCTCCCGGGCCAGGCAGAACCATGATGAGGGCTGCTTCTGGCCCCCGGACCACATAATGCCCATGTCTGATCTAATATAACTATTGTGCTGTTACTGTATGCTGTTCTGCTATGACGGAGAAACCTGGTTAGATAGTTAGATGATCCAGCATGTCAAGTAGGCCCCTCACTCCCATCACAGTTCTTTCATTGAGGCCTGCAACACTCCAGAAGGCTTGACAGTACATGTCTGCACCCGCATTCACTGGACAGTAGAATCTGTTAAGAGCTACACACGTCTGATTCAAGGAGATAACCTCACACTTTCCACGTTGCTTTCTCATCACCGGACAATGGCATGTTTGCATTTTTTGCGATCTGGCATTGAGACCAAAGAGCAGCTAGTCCAGCTGTAACGTTAGCATCATTTCTTTCACGTAGGGAGATGTTGGCAGGTGTAGTTTGGTCGAAAGAAAATAGTTCCTACATGAAACTGCTGACAACAAGTCCTGTGCATTATCTTGAGTAACCGGGTCATGATTTCTGCAAAACCACAAGCTGAGTGTCATGATGCCATCCAGTTGCATTGTATACACTTGTGACACTGCGGAGCGAACCACGGCCAAAATGGGGGGAAACAAAAACTCCCCCCCCCCCAAATCCTGGCGTTCTCCTATGTCACGTGTTGCACACAAAGATCATATATACGGAAGCTGAACACACCAACTTACTTCCTTGACAGCTAGATCCACGTGTTTCTTTTGCAAATTCTCAATGGCTTCCTTGTTTTGCTCGGGAGTACAAAAAAACTTTAATTGTCGATTTTTTTTACATTTGTTGTCTGCGCAGCCCACCGCACAACAGCTTTTAGTTATATTTAATTCAAGGAAAATGACGCTGGTGTTTGGAAGTGAATGGAGAGCTTTCCCCCCGTGATGGGCGTGGCCTATTTCATGCAGTGTCTCTATTGGAGAGAAGGCAGACATACAGTATCTACGGCTGATATCTCCAAAACTCGGCAACTCGCACTAAAACCATCTACTGTAGATGGATAATAGCACTAACAGGTAAAAGGAACAACATGTATTTTGGATTTGGGGGCAGGCGCTATACTGTCCCTTTAATGTGAAGTGAGTTTAAACAGATTGTCCCACCAGTACCTCCCAGCCTGTAACACAGACAGACAGAACAGGCAAACAGCATGTAGGGCATGAAGTCTGTACCTGCACTGAGCAGCGCAGCTACAAATCACGCAGCGTGTCTCCGAGGTGCGCTGTTCAATAATGCATGTAAAGTACGTGGCACTGTAGAGGTTCTATCAGGAGCTGCCGGCGTGGTGAGGAGAGAGGTGGCTCGCTTCAATGGCTTTACAAACATGGCTGTTATAAGACCTAATGGAGATGATCGCATGGCTGCATACAAACTGACTGCATAAAAATACACTACTGTTCACTACTCGCTATTTCTGATTCGGCCATGTAACGGTTATACGGCTCAATATTTCATTCTATTGGGACACAAACAACCTGATGTTCACTGAGTTATTCAATATCTCAAACTATACTTTGTAGTGTAGTTTTACTTGATCAACCAAGGACTTTAATATGTGAGATTTTTGTTTGTTTGTTTGTTTGTTTGCTCGCGTGTGTGCGAGTGAGTGTGTGTATGTGTGTGTTATTTTGTCTCGCAGTTGGATTTGGGTTTGGCCATGATGGTTCGGCGTAGCCGTGCCTGGTGGTGCTTTGGTGAAAAGCAGTTATTGTTTTGGTGTTTTGCACTGATGATCCAACACACGGTAATATAAATGTAAGTTGACTGCGGCTTCTTATATTTCTTCTTGTCTTATTGTTTAAATATACATACTACAGCATGCGCTGGGACGCGTCATCAGTGATGTTAACTGGGGTCGTAAGGTGTTTCGGGTCTGTCAACATCATACATCCTCGCCCAGTAGACCCAGCCGAGGCCGATTAACACGTTGAGTGCCAAGGACGAGATATCTCGGCTTACATAATCCAACCGTTGAGTGCCAAGGACGAGATATCTCGGCTTACATAAAAAAATTTTTTTTTTGACGGTGGGAGATCGATCAACCCCTTTTACGTCTCCTATACCACTATTGGAGGAAGAGAATGTGTATAATCTATTTTACCGACCACTAAGTGGCGACAGTGCCCTCCAGACAGAGAGAAAGCCGAGCAAAAAACAGCCACGGGTCCGCGGGAGAAAGCCATTCTAATTTTCAAGGAAATAGCTGGGCGAAAACTCTTTCGATTTCACACACACACACACACACACACACACACACACACACACACACACACACACACACGCGCGCGCGCACACACACACACTCGAGTACCTTTGCGCATAAATAAGACCAGAATCGCAAAAGCTTCTTCAAAGCTCTCAGCCGACACCTCAAGAAACGAACGAGCCCGTTTTACAGTAATCCAGACTGCCCGAGAGCGCCAGCAGGAGCCAGCAGCAGCAGCACAGACGGAGGGAGGAGTTTGGAGACACACACACACACACACACACACACACACACACACACACACACACACACACACACACACACACACACACACACACAATACAGTATACAGACTTGCCCAAGGGCACCCATAATCACAGGCACGTGAGGTGGTTCTAAAAATCCATTTATCTCAAAACTCTCTGAAAATCTCTGAAACCATGCTGTACTCAACGGCTAATATCTACATAACTACTAACTCTACAAACTAACTCTTTTAGACAGAGAAAGCACACATTCTATTAGTTCTTTTTAGATGATTGGTGTTCACGAAGTCTTAACAGAAAAGAATCCTCGGCTCTTGTAAAATGAGCCAGAATCCTCAAAAAAAAACCTGGCAGAACCTACCTACAGCATTGAAAAAAGGGCTGGCAGTCAATGTGTTAAGACCCCGACCCACGCAGGCGCGCGGGAAGCTATCTCCCACGAGGGGGTCTGAAGCATATACTCGGACTTGCACGTGTGAGGTGCGTGCGCGTGCACGTGCACGTGCGAGGTGCGAGCACACGCAAAGTGCGCTGCGCGGCGCGGCCTTGTGCGACCATGCTGCGTGAAGTTGGCACTTGTAGCCTAATGCACATTGTCTTAAAACTTGAATGGAATCAGGGGTGCCGATTTCTGTCTGTGCCAGTGCGTGCCCATGCTTGCGCATGCCCGTCGCCCAACCCATCCCCTGATAAAGCGATAAAGCTGTAGTGACGCAAACGCACCATAGGAGATTTAACAGCGACCTACACACACACACACACACACACACACACACACACACACACACTTCACACACCACTTCAGTTCGACAGAATAGGAACAAGCGACCGAAGCATGCTGTAAACCACACAGACATAGACATAGAACATGAACAGCGTCAGCATCAGCGACCGACCCACACAGACACATTGATTGAGACATCAAAAGTTTTAACCAACATAACATACACCACTACACCTCACCTGGAACTGGAAGTCGTAGGCTACTCGTCACGGTTGCACTGGTGGTGATGGAAAACGCACTAGGTTTTGTGATCAAAAATCTCCTCATTTTGTTTTGGCTACTTGTGTTGAGATGTGTCAGTCTGTCACTCTCTCTCTGATACCGCTCAATGCGCAAGTGTGTTTACTCACTACGTCAGCAGGGTCACATAGAGTGCACTGACTCATGCAGCCAATCAGATTGGGCTATGTTTTGATCAACTCGTTTTGTAACCCGGGGCGCCAGCGGGCCTGGGGTGGGTGGAGTTTGCTATCAAATCAATGTAAAGAGACCCCGCCCAGCCACAGCCTAGAGCCCAGAGCAGAGCACCCACGGGGAAATGAGGAGAGAGAGAGAGAGAGAGAGAGATAGAGAGGGAGAGAGAGAGAGAGAGAGAGAGAGAGAGAGAGAGAGAGAGAGAGAGAGAGAGAGAGAGAGAGAGAGATGCCTGTGACAGTCACTGAAGTTTCGCCAAATGAGGGTGGGGCTGGGGGGGGCTGCGTCAGGAAGGTGCAGGGGCTGAGGCTGCCACCAGGGGGGGCTGCAGCCCCGGCAGCTCCCCACTTCCAGCGCGGTTGGACCCACGTCCCGGAAGCAGCCGCTCACGGATCAGCCTTCCTACTCTGTCTGCAACGTTGCCCGCGGAAGGGTAGCACACCCAATCCGCTGCAATAGAGCTAGTGCTACACCGCAGTATTGAAAGACCCTTCGGTGCATGGAGGGTCTAAGGCCCTGTGGGTGACTCCAGGCCGCGCTCCTCCTTCGTCTCACCAGACCCTCCCTGGGGAAAAGGCAATCCTACCATGCCGTACCATGGGCAGAGAGGATGCCTCGAGAAGGCCTGTGCGCTGCACGTCATTCGCCTGCGCCGAGCACCTCGCTCTAGCCTGAAGGACCCCAGGCCGCGCCGATCTTTACACAGATTTTCAGGAGGCTAATCCGTAGCGTTTGTGGATTTCTCCCTCACGAGAGAGCCAGGATGGGGTGCTAAAACCCATCCCGTACCGGATGCCGTCTCTCCGACCGTCAACTGTCTCTCCAGCTCGTCACCAAACTATACTTGGTTGTCACCTAGTCTATTCCTAAGTGTCACTGGCAAGGGGGGCCAGGATTCTATGTTTAAATATACATACTACAGCATGCACTGGGACGCCTTTGTTTCCAAATCTATTGGAAACAAAAGCATTCAGGTAGGCTACTGTATTGTATGTTATCAATCAGGAATAGATGGATAACTCTGAGACACTCTGAGAAACTACTGTAAGTACCACTGGAGCCTATTCTATTCTTTCTCTAATGTTGGGAAGTAGAAGCAGACACATACATAAAACAAAGCCATTTGATTGGAGTGAGAGTAAAAGTGCAGCCTAAGCACTAAAGGCATTTCATTCATATTCGACAGTACATTATTTCACTGAAGAGTCAAAGCGGAGACAGAAACAAGGGGGGTCAGGGTTAGGGTGGTGTATTTATACTCTTTCCCCACCAGCGTTTTTGATCATTTTCACTCATCTTTCAAGACTCACAGAATATTTTGTTCTATGAATATCTAAATACTGAATATCCAAAAAGAAAGAACACAGCCTCTATTTCAATGAATAAATAAATGAATGAATGAATGAATGAATGAATGAATGAATGAATGAATGAATAAATAAATAAATAAATAAATAAATAAATAAATAAATTCTAGCTTCATTTGTTCTTTTTCATCAACACTTGAATGTTGGTCATTTTCATTAAAAACAGAAGGCTGAGAAAAACAAAGATACAGAGCATATCTGGTCACACATTTCAGTGGTCACAGATTTCGCTGTAACACCCGCGCGTCAGGGAGATCCAGCCCCCCGTCGGAGGGGAGAGGCGGGGGCCGACCGGTCCGTGTCTGGAGGTCTGGAGCTCATCTACTGGCTGAAATGTATTGAGTTGATTGGACTTGGTTGAGAGGCCGCTCTGCCGTCCGTCATCAAGTCCATGTTCTCAGCACCATCGGGTGGTTTAAAGTTGCTGATGCAGTTCCAGCTTCATCACCAGCAAGCTTCTCCTATGCGATCCTATGCGACACATGTAGCTTTCCTCTCTTTCCTGGTTTGGGCGGGGCTTCACCTTTGCTTGTTTTTAACCCTGGAAGTGGTGTACTGTTTCACAAGGTGCATTGTAACAGAGCTATCTATTGTATGACAGTGAAAACACAGATTTCCGGGAAAACTCAACACTGGAGCGGAAGCGTCAGTTGCGTCAGCAGGTCAGTTGAAATGTAACTTTTAGATGCCGTTCTTTGGATTTGGATATGTGTTGTTTTAAACTATCCTTAGAGTTTGTAGATGTTAAATCAATGTTTTTTTTTTCTTCTTTTAGAAAAAAGTCAAATGTGATTGATACTGTATACGTTTGATTTTGAGTGATTGAAGCGTATCATGGCAAGTAATATAAGTCTGGGTGGGGAAAGTGAAAAAGGCAGCGCTTGCCCCTCCCTCATTACCACCACTGAGGTGCCCTTGAGCAAGGCCCTTAACCCCAACTGCTCCAGTGGAGCTGATCAGTGGCCATCAGGTCAGACTGTGGTTGTACTGGTCAGCTTCCAGGTATGAATGTGTGTGAGAATGTGAACAGGGCACTCCTGAAAAAGAGAGCATTGCTTTCAGTGAGACTCCCCCTGTATAAATAAAGGTTAAAAAAAATAAAAAAAAAATAAAAAAATAAATAAATAAGTAATAAGTAATATTTTTGTAATTATCAAGATACTATTATATATTATATTGTATACATGTATATCGAGATCACTTTGGCCACGATAATCGTAGACTCTGAATACAGGCGTGTATTATAATTACTACGACTCATTTGTCTGCTCCCCTGCACGATGCCTATATGCACCATTTGACTTGGATGCGTGCATGTGCGTGCGTCTGAGCTCTGAAGGCGTGGCCTCCAGCAGTTAAGCTGCCCTGCATCGTCACGCATTTAGCAAACATTTCAGAGAGAGAAACTTGCAGAGAGAAGGAGAAAGGAGAACAATTACGTGCTAAGGAGAAATAGAGTAGCAGTTGGCTAGCCATGCGTTTGACAGGAGCGGTTCAGAGGCGATGGCCCTGCCTTCAGGGAGCTAGCTAACTGTCTACACAGAGCCCTGAGCACACACACGTTTTCATAGCAGCGTTATTATCTCCACAACTCTGCAGAGCTGCTGAACCACTCAGGATGCTGTGCCACCACTCAGGATGCTGTGCTCGGTGTTTTTTCCTCTGTTGGGCATCTCATGATGATGGTACAGAGGGAATTTCAACATCCGTAGCCAGGCTGGGAATTTCGTCATTTTAGGGGCGTGGCCATCTGGCCTTCAGCGTCGCAATCTTTTTTAGGGCACAAGGTCACATGTCAGGGCACAAAGGCCATCGCTCTATTGACATCGTGAAGGGCCATTTTTCTGAAATGTGTGTTAAAAGGTAGGGCTGTCCTCGACTCAGAATTCTACCAATCAAATCGAATTCGACTGTCCAATACGAATAATCGACTATTCTATTAAAAGAGTCAGTGTGATCTTGTTCTGACCTGTATGTGAAGCTCTCATCAGTGTGATCTTGCTCTGACCTGTATGTGAAGCTCTCATCAGTGTGATCTTGTTCTGACCTGTATGTGAAGCTCTCATCAGTGTGATCTTGTTCTGACCTGTATGTGAAGCTCTCATCAGTGTGATCTTGTTCTGACCTGTATGTGAAGCTCTCATCAGTGTGATCTTGTTCTGACCTGTATGTGAAGCTCTCATCAGTGTGATCTTGTTCTGACCTGTATGTGAAGCTCTCATCAGTGTGATCTTGTTCTGACCTGTATGTGAAGCTCTCATCAGTGTGATCTTGTTCTGACCTGTATGTGAAGCTCTCATCAGTGTGATCTTGTTCTGACCTGTATGTGAAGCTCTCATCAGTGTGATCTTGTTCTGACCTGTATGTGAAGCTCTCATCAGTGTGATCTTGTTCTGACCTGTATGTGAAGCTCTCATCAGTGTGATCTTGTTCTGACCTGTATGTGAAGCTCTCATCAGTGTGATCTTGTTCTGACCTGTATGTGAAGCTCTCATCAGTGTGATCTTGTTCTGACCTGTATGTGAAGCTCTCATCACTGTGATCTTGTTCTGACCTGTATGTGAAGCTCTCATCACTGTGATCTTGTTCTGACCTGTATGTGAAGCTCTCATCAGTGTGATCTTGTTCTGACCTGTATGTGAAGCTCTCATCAGTGTGATCTTGTTCTGACCTGTATGTGAAGCTCTCATCACTGTGATCGAGTCTGTCTGTCTGTGTGTCTGTCTGTCTGTCTGTCTGTCTGTCTGTCTGTCTGTCTGTGTGTCTGGCCGGCCATCTGGCCGTCCCTCCCTCCCTCCCGGTATGCCTGCTCGTCTCTCTCGCTCTTAAACTTTATACGTAAAAGTTTAGACACATCTGACAAATATGTTCAGTATGCTATAGCTGGACAGCCAATTCCATAATCAATCAATCAAGTGTTTTATTGTTTGAAATCTGTTTCAATTTGTTTGAAATTTAGAAAATTGACCAGATGCTCTATGCCGTAATATACATTACACATAAGGAGGCATACATAATGACAACTTCAAAAAAAAAAGTGAATAGGCTAATTTATGTTTTTCATGTATTTTTTTTCCTCATCGGAAAACTCATTCTTTATTTGTAGGCTTCAAATCCTCTTGTTTCACTCAATGGCCTTTGTGCCGTGGCATGTGGCCTTGTGACCTCAAAAAAGTGATAGCAAAGCCCAAATGGCCTAAGTTTCCCCTATGCCTAGTTTACACTACAAGACTTTCCCCCGACTTTACACAGGATTTCCAGTTGGGCTCAGTCTGTCTTTGTTGACTCTAGTCTGCAGTCGTTGTCTGCAGTTGTTGTGCCGGTCGGCAGCAAAATCTGTTAGTGTAAACTGGGTACAGATTTCTAATCTGTTAGTGTAAACTGCCTCCAGATTTCTAGTCTTCAAGTGTAAACTGCCTCCCGACGCCAGTCGGAGCCACAAAGATTATATCAAACATGTTTGAATTTCAAAGTGAACAGTCTTGTAGTGTATACTGCCTCGTCAGTTGTGTCGTGTATTTCAGTCCGTTTTTTCAGTCGTGATAAAAAATCTTAATGAACCAGTCTTGTCGTGTAAACTCCCCAGTCTTTTCAGAATCTGTTAAGATTTTCAAAGTCTTCTAGTGTATCACAGGCATGACGACGAAATTCCAGGCCTATCCATATTTTTATACAGTCAATGGGGACAACAGCAAACAAAGAGAGAAGGAGAAAGGAAAGAAATGAACGGAGAGCAAGACACAGAGACAGACTTGTTAACAGATGTAGGGAGAAAGAACGAGAGAACGAGATGAAGAGAGACTATGATAATGAGGAGACGTCTCACTCTCTTCCTGTTTATCAAACGCACAGAACTGCCAATTATCTGTTCCCACAGTCGTCCAAGGAGACAAAAACACTGTTGCATTATTATCCACCTAAATACCTCAAGCTGTGTACTGTCTGTAATCATGTGTGTGTGTGTGTGTGTGTGTGTGTGTGTGTGTGTGTGTGTGTGTGCGCGCGCACGCATGCATGTGTGCAAGTGCGTGTGTGTGTGTGTGTGTGCGTGCGCACACGTGTGCATGTGTGTGTGTGTGAGAGCGCGAAAACACAATTAGCTTGCATTCACAGCTATAGCCTACAGCAGGGGTACCCAATTACAATTCAAAGAGGTCCAGTTAGAGAAAAGTTCCTCAAGCAAAGGGCCGGGAAATCGTAACGTAGCTTACGCTATGATTCAGCGCCATTGAACTTAGGCTTCAATGATTGAAGTAGCCTAATAGTACAATGTCTGTATAAATCAAAATAAACATCAACAATGTTTATTTACAGTTTTCATATTTAACTGGATTAATTATAAATAACTAGCCTACTATAATAATAAATAAATGTTATTTTCTAATTTAGATTGTTTGTTTGATTGATTGATTGATTGATTGATTTTATTTTGGATAAAGAATAACAAAATCCAAAGGAGGATGACATGCAAAAGTGTAAAAACTGTTTGTTGTGTAGCAGCCTACAGTAGCCTATAGACAGCCTTTCAACGTCTTCCCATATTTTAGGCCTTCAAACTCAGAGGCCCATTGTGTGACATCATCAGTGTTGTCACAATGGCTCGAGTGACATTACTGATTACATTGTGAAGATGATGTCAAAATGGCTTGAGTGACAACACTGAGTGACATCACTGATTATGTCACAATATCTATGTGAGTGTGAACAGTGATGTCATCAGTGAAGTCACTCAAGTCACTGATGACATCACTCACTGATGGCATCACAATTACTCGGGTTACATCACTGCTAAAATCACTCAAACGATGACATCACAGATGACATCACAATCACTCGGTCACATCACCTATGACATCACTACATCATACAGTATAAAATGGTATCTTCTTCCATTGTGAAGAGGATAAAAAAAGACACGCACATCCAAAAAAACCACTGGGTTGGGTGCTGGAGCTTTCAGAAAGCATCTGAGGAAGATCCTGTGTGGCTTGAAACGTCATGCTGGAAAAAAAGAAAAAGGGGAGCTCCAAAGGTGTGCGGATCACATTGTGACATCATCAGTGATGTCATAAAAACCCTGTTCCTCACGCATTGTGAGATCATCAGTGATGTCATCATAAATCAATAGCGTCATCAGTGATGTCATAACTCTTTCTCTACTTACCCATTGTGACATAATCAGTGACGTCATAAATCCTGCCCTGCTGGTGGTTTAAATAGGACCGGTTCGTTTCCGGCGGCACTGAGACAAAATGGCTTTCAGATCTGAGGAGGATCTATCCTGTCATGTCTGCCATGACATCTTTCAAAATCCCGTCATCCCGTCTTGTAGCCACAGCTCCTGTGAAGCGTGTCTGCAGAGCTGGTGGGCACCAAGACTAATACACGACTGTCCACTTTGTAGGGAAACACCTTCACCACGTAACTTTGTGTTAGCGAACCTGTGTGAGGCTTTCTTAGTGGAGAGAGATCAGAGAGCGTCAGCAGGATCTGAGCTCCTCTGCAGTCTGCACTCTGAGGAGGATCTCTCCTGCCCCGTCTGCAGCGACATCTTTAAAAACCCCGTCATCCCGTCATGTGGACACAGCTTCTGCAAAGCCTGTCTGCAGAGCTGGTGGACACAGAGACTAATACACGAGTGTCCCCTTTGTAAGGAGATATCTACAGAGAGTCAACCACCTCGTAACTTGGTGCTAAAGAACATGTGCGAGGCGTTCTTATTGGCGAAAGATCGGAGAGCTTCAGCAGGATCTGAGCTCCTCTGCAGTCTGCACTCTGAGGAGGATCTCTCCTGCCCTGTCTGCAGTGACATCTTTAAAAACCCTGTCATCCCCTCATGTGGACACAGCTTCTGCAAGGCCTGTCTGCAGAGCTGGTGGGCACAGAGGCTAATAGACGAGTGTCCACTTTGTAAGGAGATATCTTCACAGAGTGAACCGCCCCGTAACTTGGTGTTGAAGAACCTGTGCGATGCATTCTTAGTGGGGAGAGATCAGAGAGCGTCAGCGGGACCTGAGCTTCTCTGCAGTCTGCACTCTGAGAAACTCAAGCTCTTCTGTCTGGACCATCAGCAGCCAGCATGTCATCTCTGTCTGCATTCGGAAACACACACCAACCACAGGTTCAAACTCATCAAGGAAGCTGCAGAGGATCACAAGGAGGAACTCCAGAAATCACTGAAGCCATTAAAGGAGAAACTGAAGCTCTTTAATGAAGTTAAAGGAAATTGTGATCAAACAGCAGAACACATGAAGGTCCAGGCTCGACGCGCAGAGAGGCAGATTAAGGAGGGTTTTAAGAAACTTCAGCAGTTTCTCCAAGAGGAAGAGGAGGCTAGGTTGGCAGCACTGAGGGAAGAAGAGGAGCGGACGATTCAGACGAGGAAGGAGAAGACAGACACAGTCAGATCCATAGAGGAGCTGAGATCTGAAGATGCCTCAGTTGTGCAGACAATAAAGGCATTATTCTTCTCCTTCTTCTACACGGCTGCAGCGGAGGTCTCAGGAATTCTAGATGAGGCCAAGCACCTGGGCAACCTGAGCTTCAAAGTATGGGACAAGATGAAGGAGATGGTCTCCTACACTCCTGTGATTCTGGACCCAAACACTGCCAAACCAGAACTCATCCTGTCTGAGGAGCTGACCTGCGTGAGAGCGGGAGAGAGACAGCAGCTTCCTGAAAACCCAGAGAGGTTTGACAGCTGCTGGTTGGTCCTGGGCTCTGAGGGCTTTAACTCAGGAACTCACAGCTGGGATGTTGAGGTTGGAGATAGCAAATATTGGGCTGTGGGTGTGGTGACAGAGTCTGTCCAGAGGAAGGGAGACAGACAGTCTGGATTCTGGAGAATATTGTTCTATGGTGACACATACACATCATGGTCCACATCAGATCCAGAAGACACGGTTCTCCCAGTGAAGGAGAAGCTCCAGAGGGTCAGAGTGAGTCTGGACTGGAACAGAGGAAATCTGTCATTCTCTGATCCTGATACTAACACACACATACACACCTTCACACACACCTTCACTGAAAGGCTGTTCCCATACATTCGCACTGTGCCTGAACTGTTCCCATACATTCGCACTCTGCCTGAACTCTCTCTGAAGATTTTACCAGTGAAGGTCTCTGTAACAGTGGAACAGCACAGATAAAGATCATGATGAGGACGACCATGACGGAAGCGACAACGATAATATATTGATTGATTTGGCGCCTTTCTAGAGACTGAAAGCGCTTCACATATCAGGGGCGGCGGGGAAGGGAACTCAACTCATCCACCAGCGATGTGTTCTGCCAGTTTGCGCCAGAATGCTCTGCACACATCAGCTATCACGGTGGAGAGTTGAGGACTGAATGTGCCAATTAAGTAACGAGGGATGATTAGGTGGCCGTGATTGGAGGAAGGCCTGTTTGGGAATTTAGCCAGGGCACCGGGGTTACACCCCTACTCTTGTGAAGAGCGCCGATGGGAGCGTTAACGACCACAAAGAGGCGGGACCTCGGTTTAACGTCTACGAAGTCATGTACTGTACACAAACCATCCATTTCTGTACGGAGACTCACTCTCATTTTAAGGACTGCGCTAATTTCTATGGTGGAGACTGGAGATGATGCGCCATGTTTTTTTGTGTGTGACTAAAACTCATGTGCTTTGAGCGCCCTGTGTCCCTTCTGCGGTCTTTTGCATTATGCCACAGGACGTCCAGGTCTTCCGTGCAGTGATTGGCTGGGCTGTGAGCAAGACTCAACTTGATTGGCTGGGCTGTGAGCAAGACTCAACTTGAGCAATTGTGTCACTCACTGGTGACATCAGTCACTGATGGCATCACTCAGGCTGAGCTTGCGTGCCGATGATGTCACAATGTCAAGTGATATCACTCTTATGTCACTCGTCATCAGTGATGATGTCACCAGTGATGTCGCTGGAACACCGTCACTATTAGTAAGATATGTCATGAACTCTGTTTTGTTAACTGCCATAAAACACCCCAAAAAAACTTTTGTTAGTTTTCTTATTTTCTTTGTGTGCTGTTTCCCCCCCACCCATTGCCCATGTTTCCTCGTTAGTCTGCCCTGCTACCTGAGTTTCTCCCCACCAATCAGTTCTCCCGATTTTCCCTCTGTCTTCCTGTCTTCCCAGAGTCCTGCACCGGATCGGGTACCCGCGGGTTACCCGCAAAAAGCTTGTGTAACGGGTAAAAAATATACTTCTATAAATGCACGGGTACGCTACTAAACGCGGGCGGGCAGTGCTTAAAAACAACGTAGAGCCATGTATGTTTTTGTGTTCCGCTCAGACTGAATTCAGTCACTTACGGTAATCTCATGCATGACGCAGGCAGTGTGTTTGTTGTTGGCGGAAGTCAGTCTGGTAACTAGGCAGACAGAGGCAAGAGGAGAGATTTGCAGTAGGCTACTTTCCCCCCTGTCAAACAGTTTAACGCTTTCTTTCTCTACCTAACCGACATGTTTCAAGTTTGTATACTGCATTGTTTGAAGCATACACACAACATAAATGTAGCACTGTAGACATTTACAGATAACTAGCACCAGGGTCTAGGTTCAGATGAGCAGTAATAACTAGAAATAAAACAGGAAAAACGGAAAACAGCACAGGATAAGTTTGAACTGCCGGCTTATTTATAGAAACATTTAGTAGTAGACATACATACAGTATAGATTGGTACCACAAACACATTTAAGTAAAAGTAAAGTAAAAGATATGCAAATTCCCCTTCTTATCTCAGTTTAGTTTGATTTAAACCTATTTGAGTTTAAGAGACAATTTCCACTTATCCTTCAAGTTGTTATTTAGTTCCCTTTGAACGGTTATTTTCTCTTTGAGGTATAACTCAATTTCAAGTTCTTTTCTCAGTTAGGCCTATTTCAGTCTACTTTAGTTGTAGTTTTCAGTAATACAACCCATTGGCATTACCCATTCAAAATAAAATACATTGGAAAATAAAATACCACTGTGAATACAGTATGAAAATCAAAACTCAAATAGTCAGATCAATTAAGATCAATAACTCAAATATCACCCTTAGGTGTGTTCTCAGTCCTGCTGTATTGTAATTCTACTCGAGTCTATTCTACTGAGCCTGCAATAAAACAAACTGTCCACTGTCTCCTCATCCATTTTCACACAAAATTACATCCACCTCCTCTCCTCTTTCTATCTGTAACTGTGCTCTGTTCTGTTCTGTTCTGTTCTCTTCTCTTCTGAGCCACTCTCCTGTATTCCACTATTCTTTCTCCTCGCTAAAAGTAAGACACTGATCCAAAAAGTAGCTGCTGCTATAATTTTGCACAATGGTTCAGTCCCGGCTCATAAATAGCTGTAATTACATGCAGCAGTATATCATAACTGTAGAAGTGTACAATGTTCTCTATTGTTGCTAAGTCTCCTCAACAATGTTCAGCTTTTTAAACAGCCTGTGAAAAGAGCATTTCCATGACAATGAGGCTGTGCTAATAGCTTTGTAATGGCGAGGATGTTCCTCCGATGTTCCTCAGACTCTCTTTATCTGACGCTACGTTCACACCTCGGGCCTCCGTGCCTCATGGGATGAATGGGATATGCTTTGTAGGAGCGAACGTGACCGGTGTGTAGTCAAAACTTACCATGTTCAGCGTGTAGCAAGTTGCTACTTGCTATTAGCAACGAGCTAGAGTTGTTATTGTTGTTTCATAGCGACGGACGGATTTGAGAGCGACACGCAGGGAGCGGAAAATAAATCCATTAATGGGCGGAGCCGGTCGGTTGGAGCCAATGGCAGAGCTTGTAGGGAACGGAAAGGGATTTCCTTCCGCTGCCGACCGCGCCTCTTGAGTTCCTGTTGCACCACATTGAAACGGGGCTGCTGCCCCCAGAGGTTAGAGAATTTTGCATTTTTTTTTATTTGTTTAACCGATGGGTTCCCAGA
>NC_139650.1:7279282-7294282 GCF_964638095.1 Poromitra crassiceps
TTGGCCAATAAGTATGTAACATACAACTAAAGCAAACAGTAATGTCTTCATTTAATGTAGAATGCAAAGGACACGTAACTGGCTCGTTAAACTCGCATTCTAGAAATATTGTTACGTGCAGCTCTTACCCCGGCCTGTCGGACACTTCAAGCCAACAGCCAACACTCTGCCTCAGCTGGGACAGTGCAGTCTGCCCGGAGGCAGCCTCATCCTCTGCCCCGAGGCTCACGCAGTGAGCCAGCCAGTGACTATACGCACTCCACAGCGCTGTATTGACATTATATTGTGTTTGTACACGGACTGTTATTGAAACGTGACCGGTATAGGTTTCAGATTTGTCCAGGTAAAATACATTATTTTGCGGTGCGGACACTGAGGAGCGGTGCGGACTTGTTCTGCCAATCTGCCCCCAAATCTGGTGGGATCCATCGAGTGGGATTCACAGCATTCAAGCGCCAGGATTGGTCAACGTCAACTCCCTAATCTCAGACACGCCCACCTTCCAACGGTCAAATCTAACTCCTCACACGCACGCTATGTCCCGCCTCTCTACCCTGTTTCAATGTTGGTTTGCAGTCAGAATACGTCACACAGACCCTCTGAGACCAATATCATGTCCACTTTCAGGTTAGGGTTACGCTTCAAAACAGAACGCGTCGGGAGAGGTGTCTCATGACGAGGACGTTGAAAGACGAGGACAAGGTCTCCCATGCATCCCTTCTTCACCCTTACTTATATTTCAATATCAGACGGTTGTTACGTTAAGTAGGGAGGAGAACTCCAAGTGGAATCTTGTTCAGAGCTTAAGGCTGCACCTGGGGAGAAAACGTTGACTCATAGTGAACTGGCAGAGCAGCTTGGCTGTGGGCGGCACACTGCCATTCATTTCCTGTAGGTTAGAGCAAGGCCAATGAGATGCAGCCGATAACAAGCTCTCGTTCCGCCATGCAAATCAAACGTCAGGGATGTTGAGAGCACGGCTGGAGCTGTTCAACACCAAGGACTCAGCTGCACGTACAAGTTCAGCCATCTTTGCTTCTATCCTGCAACTTTAGTTAGTATTCACCTTATGTTCAGACGCGGGGGTGGTGCCAAATTCTTCCGGGTCGTGTTAACACTTCCGGCGGTCACGGCGCGAAATACAAAAGAACGTCGGAAGAAGAGAGTTGTTTTTGTAGCGGACAGTGCAGGGGGTAAAACAAAGAACGTAGCCTACTACTTTGAGCTCGGTACACAGAAAGCAAGCGGAGTATCCACTGTTAGCCAGGTCCGATAACGTTATCGTCGACAATGACGAGCATTTTCTTGTAAAATATACCTGGACTCCAACAAAGAAAGCTTCAGATGGTTTTCTCTCCTCCGAGCGCAGCGCGAGCCACTTACGTCTATAAGACCCGCAGACGTTAACGTAATTCCCTGGAATGCGAGAATTAACGAGCCAGTTACATGGCGTTGCATTCTTAGACATTGCCGTTTGCTTTTATTTGTTATGTTACATACAATTGGCTAAATTATTAGTTAATTCAGAGTTAGATGATATTGGAGCAGCTGGCCTTTTTTTTGCCGGAAGTCGTGACACAACCACACAACCGGGTCAAATGGGCGTGGCTACATAAGGTGAATAGAGAGCCAAAGTGAACCTCACTTCCTGCCTTTCTCTGGGCACCAGCGTCTGAAGGAATATGAATGGTGGTGAACGTCTCCTCGTCTGGCTCGTCTGGTACTCTATTGCTTTTCCTGACTCATATCCCATTGGTTCAAACTTTTGATTGACCTCACACTGCAGTATGCCCGGCCCCAACATCCTGTTTCAACAGGAAATGCATCAAATACAGAAAGTAAAGATGCAGTTTCATGGGCACTTTAAAATGTGCTTAAAACACAATCAATAATTCAGCCAGCTCTCATATACATGTTTTATGTAATGTGATTATATCCCCTCCCCCCACTAACCAGGATGCATTATAATTTAAACTTTGTGTAACCTTATTACTGGAGTTCTGTAGCATGGAATTTACATCCGTTTAGCTAATCAGTTTGTCCTGGTTATAAAGCAAGTTCACAAAATCGACACTGCAGTCTTCCTCTGTATACATTTAGCTGTAGCATGCCACCACAGCAGGAATCTACCATTAGTAAGTAAGTAGTAAGTAACGTTTATTTATATGGCACCTTTCACAGATCACAGAGCAGAGACACAAAGTGCTTCACATCATCAAATACAGTTAAAACAAGTAGTAAGAAACACAAGCAAGACACAAACAAACACACAGAGATACACACAAGAGGCTAGACAAAAGGCCAGACTGTGCAGATGAGTCTTTAACTGCTTTTTGAAAATGTCAATAGAGGCAGCAGATCATAGGAGGGGCGTTCCATCGATTGGGAGCCACAAATTGAAATGCTCTGTCGCCTTTCGTTTTGAGCCTAGAGCGAGGAACAGCTAGTAAGTCGTGGTCCGAAGACCTCAGTGACCGCGGATATCCCGCCCCGCGGTCGGGCCGGATCATAAAAATAAACATTGTGATTAATAGCGGATGGGTTGAAACGATGGTTGGCGGTTGAAACGATGTATCGGTAATGAGGAAAATAATATTAATTACGTTTTCTAGTCTATGAACGTATTTTAAGCTACCTTTTTCGTCAGGCACATTCTTAGTCGCCTATTAATTGTAGGATCCCCAAAGGAGCCACGGCAGTGGTACACGTAAACAAAACAATAGCCATGTGCTAGGTCGCTAGGCTCCACTTTTGGTCCATATATGGTCAATGATGTCACCCTCAAAGAGGAGTCTCCGCTGAAGACGTGTTTGAAAAGATACAATGAGACAATCCAGTAAACTAAACTTAAAGCTATAGCGTTAGCCGAGTAAACTACATGAGGGCAAGTGGTGGACTGGACATAATACAGCATGGAAGTTTATTTGGAGTCTTGGACTGCAGCGATCGCACCAACGGCAGCAGAAACCGTAAGTTTGCTACTTTTATTGCGTTGTGAAATGTCGGGTGCATGGCGGGCGTGGATCTATAAATAGTATGATATAATTTGCGCGGATTTATGGCGGGCGGACGGTTCATGCATACACGCGGATTAGGATGGCATAAAAGCTGATCCGCGCATCTCTACTGGTGATGTACTGTAGTGATGGAGTAGATTGCTGATGTAGGCAGGTGCCTGTAGGCAGGTGCCTGTATGTACACAAAAAAACATGAAAAAAATACAAAAACAAGAAAAAAAAAGTAGCAGCCCACGTTTTTTAGAAGCAATTATTATGATTAAAAGGCGCAGTTCAACCTCAACTTGAAACATAGCTTTGAGGCAAACAAGCGACAGATACAAGATATGGGACAATGGCTCCCCTCAAGCGCTGTGCATAAACACAGGAAATAGTGCATTATGTATGATGTGTACTGTATACATGCATGATCATAATCTACAAGATAGCCACATGAAAATGTATGAACCTGCCAGGGTTAGGAGGAGTTCATTTCCCGGGGATAAACGTACACGCTGACAGCACTGTGAAGACAGTTTACTGTAGCCTACACGCACATGAATTTTGGCAGGTGCTGTGAATACTGAGTTTTACACACTTAAAAGAAAAGGCTGTTTTCCTCAGTTAAAGTCACTGGATACAAGATGTCGTCATGGCTTCGGAGGCACGTTCTGATGCGATGCTGTGCGCTTTACCAAACACGCTGACAACAAACAAGTTTCTCTAGAAGTTTTCAGGTAAAAACCATGATGTTTCATTTGTATATATACCGGTACTATATTATACACTTTGTGTGTGTGTGTGTGTGTGTGTGTGTGTGTGTGTGTGTGGCCATTTTGCCTTTATTTGATAGGATAGTACGTGCTAGACAGCGACAGGAAAGCAGGAAGAGAGAGAGAGGGGAGGACATGCAGCAACTGACCGCAGGTTGGATTCGAACCCGGGTCAGCTGCGTAGAGGGGTGCGCTTTAATGGTACGCATTCTACCAGGTGAGCCACCCCAGCCATTTGTATATTGAGTAACTTTAAGAAATACCTGGGCGTCAATGAGGAAATACGTATTTATGTTCTTCATTGTTGAAAGATGTGTTTTTCTTCTGACATCAGTGAGATATCATCACCCTGCGCTACAGAGCATGTTGGCAATAAACAACACTGTTTTCTTTTGCAGCAAACACTGTGTCACATAGCTGTCATTTTGACTGTGATCTACAGCAGGGGTTCTCAAAGTGGGGTCCAGGGAGCCCCAGGGGTCCTTGAGGGGTTCCGGGGGGTCCCCTACAGATACGGGGGGGTTATTTTCACTATAATTCCACCTATAATAAGTAACAGAATAAGACTATTTTTGGTCATGGGTTTCATACGCTTTCTGTAATAAAACATCTAAAAGCAAAATTCTTATCAGATGGGGGACTCTGGACTAAATCTTATCAGATGGGGGTCCGTGGTCTAATTTGTGCCAGTTTTGGGGGTTTTGAGGTGAAAAAGTTTGAGAACCACTGACCTACAGAGCGTCCAAACAAGATGCCAACCGCTAGCAGCTATGCTTCCAGGGAAAGCTGAAAAGCCGAGCTGAAGCGCATGGCTCCGTCCAACAGAGCATGTTAGCTTTGGCTACAGAGAACAGTATTGGCCATGAATCAGACACTATTGTTATCGACGCTACCATGAGATGTTGAAGGATGTCAACAGCTCCAGGCTATAATAGCACAGATGAAGATCCCACGCTACACTTGATCGACTCAGACATGTGGTTACTGCAGGCCAACAGACCGAGGACGCGCTGAAGACACCTACCTGCACATTCCGGGTCAGAATCACATAATATAGAGATTCTGACCCGGGACAATGCTACAGTGTCAGTGGTGTAAGTCAACCGAGAAACCCAAGTCCAGATGTGGTCAGGAAGTTCTGATCACATCCTGATCATGATGCGTTTACACCTTGCATTAACCTGCATTTTTCCTTATCCAGATAACATCCAGATAACTCATCCGGATACAGGTCACATTTAAAAAGCAGGTGTAAATGGGGTGACAGACAGCAAGAAAGTGGCATTCTCATAGTGCCTGAGTCAATGACTATGTTTACATGCACACAATATTCCACTATTATTCGGAAAATGACAATATTCCAGTTGCATTTTCCGAATTTGCCCTTTTTCCGAATTTAGCATTTTCCGATTAAGACATCTGGGTTATTCCAGTATTATTCGGGTTTTCGGAGGATTCTTTGATCATGTATACAGCGCATTCGGAATATGCGTCTCAATCAGGGTTTTTACCGCAGTTGCGACGCATGTTGCCTGTTTGTGGTCAACTGATGTGTGCTAGAAAGCTCTAGAACAGGTGATATACCGTAAATTCCGGACTATAAGCCGCGGCTTTTTCCCCGTTTTTTGGCCCTGCGGCTTATATAACGGTGCGGCTTATCTATGGATTTTTTCAGAAAAAAAAAAAAAAAATACAAATAAAATCTCTCTTTTTTAGCACTCTTTCTAACTATAAATCCACTTCTGTTTTAATTTCCTCTCTTGCCCTCTTTTCACCACACCGCGGACACTGTGTGCACTGTAAAAATAAACAAAGGTGGTGTTGTGTTATGTTGTTTTGTTGAAATGTTACGGTAATACGGTAAATGGGAGCTTCCTCAAACAGCCATCTCTTTCCCGACAATCCCCTCTGTGCGTGACCCCTTACATATGGTAATTACGGTAAGCAAACGGCCACTCGGCCAACAACTCCCTCCCCCGACTACCAGGAGAAAATCACAAACTTCGGCGAATTCACACAAAGGAAGATCAAGGAATATTCCATCGAACCGGAGCAGATCATAAATATGGATGAAGTGCCTTTGACGTTCGACCTGCCACTCACTCGGACTGTTAACAAGAAAGGTGAATCGTCGATCACATTGAGAACCACTGGGCACGAGAGAACGAATTTCACTTGTGTTCTGGCCTGCTCTGCATCTGGAGTAAAGCTGCCGCCAATGGTGATTTTTAAGCGGATTACGATGCCGAAAGAGAAAATTCCCAGTGGGATATGCCTCAGAGTCAACAAGAAAGGGTGGATGATGGAAAGTGTCATGAAGGAGTGGCTGGCTGAGTGCTACGTCAAGCGCCCTGGAGGATTCTTTCACCAAAAAAAAGCTTTGCTCGTTCTCGACAGCATGAGGGCTCATATAACAGATTCCGTGAAAGCAGCCATCAAGACCACAAACTCCATTCGGGTTCCGAAAGGCTGGACTGCTGCGTGATGATGACGCCGGCACAGCTGGGCGCCTTCAGAGGCTGTTCGATTCCGACACCGACAGTGACGAAGAGGAGTTCCTTGGTTTTGAGAGTGACAACGAAGGAGAGAGGAGAGTGGTTGACGAAGCCACCCTGAACCTGTTCGTTTCCGACACTGAAGTTGAGGACTTTGCTGGTTTCAGTACGGAGGAAGAAGAGGAAGACGAGGATTAGTGACTTGACTTTGACTCTGACTGTTTTTGACGCTGCACCTTCACCTAAAAGATGAAGACAAGGATTACGGTACCTGGTTTCATTGTTGACAGCACCTTTTGTTGAAATGTTAATAAATGGGAGCTTCCCCAAACAGCCATCTCTTTCCCGACATTCCTCTCTGTGCACGAACCCTTACATATGGTAATTAAACATCAAAACACCCGCGGCTTATAGTCCGGTGCGGCTTATATATGTAAAAAACAGTCAATTTTGCTGCTGCGGCTTATATACCGGTGCGCCTTATAGTCCGGAATTTACGGTAATCATAATAATCCATCATCACTGGCATGCAAAAAGAAAAGCCCACATTTCTGATCGGGAGGAGATGAGAAACATCGATTTAAAGAGAGAGAGAGAGTAGCCTAATAGAGCCCAGTGCCCACGGAAGTCCACAATGCTTGCGAGCCTGCGAGGTAATAATGTAGGCTACTAGCCTACTTATTATGAAAGACTTGGATGCGCAACACCAAACTTTTCAGCAGCAAGCTCCTGAAATGGACCAAGTGTGGCTTGTAAGAATAGTGCTGCTCTGTTTATTCTCAACAGAAAAACTCCGCGGCTCCGCCTACCTGCATCTCTCTCTCTCCCCCCCTCCCTCACGTGCCGGGGAGGGCGAGCTACGGCTGCAGGTAAACGGGAATATTAGTGGATTATTCATTTAGTCGGAATATTGTCATTTCCCGAATATGGGCAAAAAGCGGAATATTGTGTGCATGTAAACGTAGTCACTGTAAACACTCTATAGAGTGAAGATAGAGTATAAGAGATTGTAGATGTGAGAGAGTGAAAGCTCAGGATAAACAGAGACACAGTAAAGAGTGTGAAAGAGCAGAGGCTGTGAGACGCTGTCACACTCTCTTACCTTGATGTTTGGCTTCCTTGTGGAGCATCCTCTGTACCATCCTGAAAGACACACACACACACACACACACACACATCAGTTAGAGATCCGGCGGAGAAGAGGGCTATGAGTCAACATTTTGATTTACATAATGCATCAAATGACAGCTTGAACATCCAACAGCCACTTTCACATCTTTGAGTTAGACCACAATTGTTTTTGCATCATTGCAGTTCGTATCGAGTCTTAAATTCTTATTTTTCGTGAAAAAAGTGAAAAACCCTCCAATGATAATTTCACTGATTTCCCATGCAAATTCACTTGCTACAGGAATGTTCTATACCGAGTGTGTTGATTTCAGATTTAAAGTGACAATTCCATAACAAAAGAGTCACAGTCAGGTTTGATCTTGGCAACAGCCAATGCATGTACCGTAAGTAATTCAATTAAATAAGACTTTATGTATACAGCACCTTAACCAAGTGTTACAAAGTGCTTTAAGAAAATAAGAGTACTGTAACAATAAAAAGAGAGAAAGGGAACACAAAAGTAGATAGTCTTTATATTATAAAATATACCTGATGTGAAAAACAATACAAAAACATTTTAATTAATTATTGGCATCATGATTTATTGCAGCTGATATCCCAAATGAAAATGCGGCAGAATCATTTTGAAATGAGATCGGCGCTTTGTATCAATCGAAATCGCGATTTTATTTTGATTAATCGTGCAGCCCTAGTGTGTGTGTGGGTGTGTGTGTGTGTGTGTGTGTGTGTGTGCGTGCGTGTCTGCACAATGCATGCCCATGATAGCCCGCGGCGCGTGTGTGCAATTTGCATGTGTAAATGTGTATACGCGTATGTGGCCTTACTGTATGTGTAAACAGACAGTGACAGATAGGGGGCCCAGGGCTATGGTCAGATTCAGTCCAATACTCTGTGTAGCACTGTGCATGCAAGAGTGTGTGTGGGCAGGGTGTTTCCTGCCTCACAACGCACGACAGTAAGCATGAACGCAGCGCCTAAAGACTGACCGTATGGAGCGATGTGTTTTTAATAAAAGAATCCACGCTTCCAAGCTTAAATCATTAAAACATAAAAGGACATAATTTACACCTTGTTTTTAGCTGAAATCATGTAGCCAGAGAAGCCCCTCTTCTTCACCCACTTCTTGCTGCACCTGGCTAGTAGGGCTGTGAATCTTCACTGGCCTCACGATTCGATTCGATTACGATTCAGAGAGCTACGATTCGATTCGATTACGATTCAGAGGGCTACGATTCGATTCGATTACGATTATCGATGCATCTTGATGCATCTTAAAAAAAAAATCCCCAATACATGATTTATTTTTTCTCACTTTCTTTTTTCTCACTGTGTGGCTACTTTTAAAATAAAAGTGCATTTGGAATTGCATTGTATTATGCAATAATATATATATTATATATATATATATATATATAATTATCCATAATTAAAATAAACAACTGCATGTACTTCCATTATATTTTATTTGATTATTATTATTATTATTATTATTATTTATTTTTATTTTTATTTTTATTTTTATTTTTATTTTTATTTTTATTTTTATTTTTAACTCATTGAATGCCATGGACGTCCTTCGACGTCCAATTAAATAGTGACGTAGAATGCCACGGACGTCCTTCGACGTCCAATGCGTTTTTTGACGGTGGGACGTCGATCAAAGCCTTCCGCAGCTCCTGTACAACTATAGTAGCTATTGGAGGTGTATAACCTATTTTACGGACTCATTAGGTGGCGACAGTGCTTGCTCGGTGCAGTCCAGATTAGAGACAGGTCCGAGAAACAGCCTAAAAGCCGTGGATCAAAGACAAACCGATGCATGCTCCCAGAGCCATTTGCTCTGTCGCGGGAGCTGACATTGGCTCCGAACAGGAGTCAATCCGCGCTCACAACTGAGCCCCTCTGTCCCTGTCTGTCTGTCTGTCTGTCTGTATAGTTTCTCCACCCGATTAGCAGCCAGGAAAGCAGCCCCTGACGCCAAACCATTCAGCAATCCGGGTTGGCTCTTCCCTGCTGTGGCGCTGAGAGCCGACAGCAGCACACAAACGCAGCACTCCGAAAATATAATGGTTGCGTGAGGCTGTGTGCAGTGTGGGGAGGAGTTTACGGGGGGAGGGGGGGAGGGGGGTGGTGCACGCAGGGCATCACACAACAACTACGTCACTACATCAGAAAATATTATCTTCAGACTCAGTGAATGTGCTTGAAATGCTGCATTTCACAAAAGGCGGATTATCTCAGCTAATAATTTGAAAAGCCTGAAAACGCTGAAAACAACCTATCTTCTCCGGCTCATAACTAAAGAACGGAAAATGGTATCAATAAACTTTTTTTTTGCTGATGATACAATAGAGCCAGCTCGTTCTTGTGCGTGTTCGGTGTTTACATAGTAATATCACACAATATTCTGTGGGCCTCGAGAAATCACTGAAAACGCTCTGAAAACTCTGGCACTGGGAGCATCCGTTCTCCAAAAGTGGCTGGCACTCAATGAGTTAATAATCGATTTTTGACATTTGTGAATCGATGCAGAATCGTGCACATCCACATCGCAATCCATCTTATAATCGATTATTTTTGACACCCCTACTGGCTAGTGCAGTTTTACTTCGTTTCGAACTCAAGCTCTCACTAGTGCCTACTTCGCTGCGTACGCAGCATTATGGAAGACTGTCATTTTTGCTCCAAAAATTACTTTTACATTAAAACCTGACCACGCCCCTTTAGGTGACGTGGTGCCCCCCTGGGCTGACTGGGCCTCCCACCTCGCCCCCGTGACTACGTCACGGCCAGTCACCCCAGGGGCCGCCACTCTTCGCTTCTTCCAGCCAGCAGGAGGACGTCGTTTTCTTAAGCTCCCCGGTTAGCTCGAAAGTCAGCGCTCTTCAGAGTTTGGACAAATAGACTCGCTCCGGTTAATTTGCCCGCCTTCGACAGGTTCGCGTGGACGAGATAAATCAGGATTCGGGGACCCGTTCCTGTTCTCTTCACCAGCGGCATCGGATCAAGTCATCCAAGCTAAGAGTATCTTCTTGCTAACTGTTGTGTTATAATACTGCCGCTGCGCAGTGCTGTATCACTGTCGCCGTACAGTGCATGTATTGACGTTTCCCCGGCTGGGTTAACGTTTGTTTGGCTCGAGCGCAAGACTCAGGTCTGCACTCATAACTTTTAGCTAGGTTGCACACGTGCAGAATAGCTTGTACCGTTAAGCAGACTAGAACAACAGGCTATTTAGCACAGTTGTCACAGTTAGCTAGCTTGCATCCGTGCTTGTGCTGCTGTTGCTAGGTACTGTAGGCGCCAGCTACTAGCTTTAGCGCGCGCACGTTTCTCCGGCTGGAGTAACGTTAAATAGATAGCTAGCTAGTCGTCTCGTGCAGCTAGCAGCTAGCTTAGCACTCCAGCATCTTTACCGTTGCAAGCGACTGTAAACAGTCAGCTTACACGTTAAACTCCCGCTAATTCTTGTACAGTCGGCGGATCTTGTTGGCGGGTTAGCTCCGCTCTCTCGCACAATGAACCGGGCGGCTGACATGAGACAGAGGGGGACAGCCAAGAGCTGTGTTAGCTGTGAGGCTACTTTGGCGATCCAGGACCGCCACAGCCAGTGTGTGTTTTGCCTCGGGCACAACCATGCTAGCGACGCCCTGTTGAAGCCAGACTTCTGCCGGGCATGCGAGGGCTTTACCTTGGCCGTTTTACGGGAGAGAGCTATGCTCTTTGTCCAGGTGGGCCCGCGGCTTAGCCACGCACCTCCCGAGGGAGGCGCGTGCGGTGGGTCTGACCGCTCGGAGGAAGAGGAGTTACCTGAAGAGCAGGGCTCCCCGGTCCTACCCGAACGGCAGAGTTTGAACTGGGGGGACGAGCCCATCGACCCTGTGTTAGAACAGGGGGGGTTTTTCCCCTATGACCCCATCATTCCCCCCCAGAACGCCCCCCAAGAGGAGTTGTCTGGCGGGGAGGATTGGGACCGCGCGACCGCGACCACCTCTCTGTTAGGGACCCGTTCGGAGGCTAGCCTCAACGAGCCCTATCAGAAGCAGTTTCTGGGGGTAATGTCCAGGGCTGCAGCTAAGCTTGGCATCGCTCGGGCCGAAACACCTCCGCCCCTCGAATCAGTGCTGCGGGGTTGCTACTACCAGCCGCTCCAGGCACCACAGGCACCTCGCCCGAAGCCCCGGCTGCCGGTCTGTATAGACGTGGTTCGCGCGGTGCAGTCAGGATGGGAAAGGCCTCAGGAGGCCAAGCCGCTCTGCGCGGGCATGGCTCCGTGGTCGGCCTTAGAGGGGGCGGATAAACTCGCGTTAACCGCGATGCCTCCTATCGAGGACATGGTGGCCAGACACCTGGCCCCTAACTCCGCGAGGCCTGCTTTGCCCTCTAAAGCGTGCCAACTTACAGCCAAGTTGGCTGAAAAGGCGTACTTGGCGGCGGGGCAGTCCGCCGCCATGACCAACAACCTGGCCATTCTGCAGGGCTACCAGGCGGTGCTCCTGCGGGACATGCAAGGTGACCCTGCCCCCGAGCTGTTTACAGAGCTCAGGATGGCCACGGACTACGCCATGCGTATGGTGGACTGCCTGGCGCAGAACAGTGGGAAGGTCATGGCCTTCTCTGTTCTCACCCACCGCCACCTGTGGCTAAATCTTACCCAGCTCCCTGAGCAGGATAAGAGGAGGCTGCTGGGGGCTCAGATCTCCCCGGGGGGCCTGTTCGGCTCCTCCGTGGAAGACTTGGCCCAGCGGTTGGAGACAACTAAGAGGGACTCGGCAGCGGTCCGCTCCTTCATGCCCAAGCGGGCGAAGGGGGAGGACCGCCGGTTCCAGGTCCAAGCGCGCGCGCAGAGTCGTCCTCCGGGGCCTCCGCCGCCGCGGACCGCACCGCGTCAGCGGGTACAAGTCTCACCGGCTAGGGCGCCCCCAGTGGATGCGCCCCACCCAGCCGCGGTGGGCCCATATTTCGTCCCACGGCAGGCCAGGGTACGCGGCCCCCGCCCCCCAAAACGAGGAGGTGCGCGGGGAGCGGGTAACCAGTCCCGTACTTAGTCACCTCCCTGGGGAAGGGGGGGGGGGCTATGAGCCCACCGTCGTTGGAGCTCAGCGCTCAACTTCGGTCTGGGACTCAGCAGGGGGAAACCCAACCCAGCTCGCCAGGGCTTGGCTTCAGGGCCAGCCTTCGGCTTGTAGCTTTAGGGACAAGCCCACCGTCCTCGGTGCCCAGCGCCCGAGCCCGGTCGGGAGCTCTCCTTGGATCGCTTATCCGCCGTCAGGAGGCCCCCGGGACAAGCCCACCATCGATGGTGCCATGGGCCCATCGTTGGTCGGGAGCTCTCCTGGGGACCGCGCGAGCGGACGAGCCCGCATCCCGCGGTCAAAAGAGAGGCTTGCCTCCTTACGCCCCCCCAGCCGGCGAAAGCCGCACGGCTGGGGGGTTTCGCCGGTTCAACACGCTCACAGGGCACGTCAGTAGGCGGAGCCCGCGTAAGAAACCGGCAGGGGGGCTTAGCCTCGTTTGTCCCGCCCCCCCCTTTTTCTTCCCCAACCAAAGCACCGGGTCCCCCGGTGCCCAACAATATACTAAACAGACCATCGTTGCCCGACAGGCTCGAGGCCTGGGAGCGTCTGTGTTCCCCGTCCCCGTGGCTGCGGCGCACCCTTCGGAAGGGTTACGCCATGCAGTTTGCCAGGGCCCCACCCAGGTTCGACGGGACCCACGATACGGTCGTGGAGGGGGAGTTTATAAACATACTCCACAAGGAGGTCTTGTCGCTCCTCGCCAAGGGGGCGATCCGCTCGGTCCCCAAGGCAGAGGTACGCTCGGGGTTCTACCACAGGTACTTCGTCGTGCCCAAAAAGGACGGCTCCATGCGTCCAATTTTGGACCTCCGGCGCCTCAACAAGACGCTGAGGAAGCTCCCGTTCCGAATGCTCTCTTTTCCCCACATCTTCAACGCGTTGAGACAGGGGGATTTCTTTACTTCCGTGGACCTGAAGGATGCGTTCTTCCATGTCCACGTGGTCAAGAGACACAGGAAATACCTGAGGTTCTCCTTCCTAGGGAAGGCTTACGAGTTCTGTGTCTTGCCTTTCGGCATGTCATTGAGCCCGCGAACCTTCACGGCTTTCGTGGAGACGGCCTTGGCTCCCCTCCGCGTGAGAGGGGTTCGCATCTTCCTTTACCTCGACGACGCTCTTATTGTGGCCGGCTCGAGGATCGAGGCCATGAAACATACCAAGGTGGTGACCGATCACCTGCAAACCTTAGGGTTTATGGTGAATTGGAAAAAGAGCTGCCTCGCCCCAGAACAGACGGCGATCTTCCTGGGGCTCGAGTTGAACTCCCGGGCTATGCGAGCCCGCCTTTCGCGGGAGCGACAGGCGCGCACGGTGCGGACAGCAAGGACATTAAGTCGATGCTCCTCGGTGTCAGTGCTTCAGTGCGCAGTTATGTTGGGCCTGATGGCCTCGGCGCTGCATGTGCTCCCCCTGGGGAGGCTACACATGCGTCCGTTCCAGATCTGGTTCCTTGTGTTGCGCTTGGATCCAGCCAGGGACCGTCATCGCAGGGTGCCTATGACAGGTCAGGCCCGCCTGGCTTTGGCCATGTGGGCAGACCCCCGTTACCTATCGAGGGGCACTCGATTGGGCCCGGTCCCGCTCAGGCTAGTGATTCGCACCGACGCCTCCCTCTGGGGTTGGGGTGCGGTGTGCGGGTTTCTGTCGGCGAACGGCCGGTGGGAAGCCCAGGAGCATCGCCACATAAACGTCTTGGAGCTGGAGGCGATCCGCCTCGCTCTGCTTCATTTCCAGCGAGTCATACATGGACGCCATGTGCTGATTCGCTCGGACAATATGGCGGCGATCGCCCACCTGAACAAACAGGGCGGTGTGCGGTCGAAGGCTTTGAACCGGTTAGCGGCGGAGATTCACCTGTGGGCGTATCCCCGTCTCCTGTCAGTGTCGGCGGTCTATCTGCCGGGACGGCTGAATTACGGCGCCGACCTGCTGTCTCGAGGCTACCCCCGTCACACGGAGTGGTGCCTCCACCCTCAGGTGGTGGAACAGATTTGGGCCAGGTTCGGTCATGCCCGCGTCGATCTGTTCGCATCGCGGCGCGCGACGCACTGCCCATTGTGGTTCTCAATCCAGGAGGACAGCCCCCCGTTGGGACACGACGCGTTGGCGAACGCGTGGCCACGGGAGGGGCTCTATGCGTTTCCACCGATCCCCCTGATCCGTCAGGTGTTGGACAGGGTGAGGGAACAGCGTCTCCGGCTCGTTCTAGTGGCCCCGTTCTGGCCCAGGCAGACGTGGTTTGCGGACCTGGTCTCCCTGGCGCAGGGCCCGCCGTGGGCATTGCCGGTGCGGGCCGATCTCCTGTCCCAGGCGGAGGGGGAGGTGTTCCACCCCTCCCCAGGCAGGTGGAAGCTAGCAGTCTGGCTCCTGAACGGGACCAGTTGCTAGCACAGGGCTTGCCTGACAATGTGGTGCGCACTATTCAGAGTGCTAGGGCCGCTTCGACCCGCACCCAGTATGCGTACAAGTGGCGGGTTTTTTCGCGATGGTGCACAAGTAAGGGTGTGGATCCAGTGAACTGCAGCGT
>NC_139650.1:7299282-7314282 GCF_964638095.1 Poromitra crassiceps
GGGGCGCTACAGGAGAAGGCTCTGCTCAGCTCATCACTTCTTTAAAATGTGACAACGACAAGGAGTCCTGCATCCTGTGAGCAGACAGGGCAGGTGGGCTTAGAAGGAACAAATAAATGAGTGATATATATTGAAGTGCAGAACCATGTAGTGCAGTGTGACTCCATAAGCAATACAGGAGGGGGCCAGTACAGAGAGAGCAAGGGTAATATATGAAACAATACAGTCCCATACAGCAGTGTTTCACAAAGTGTTTTTCTGGGGACAAACCATCACCACCCCATTCACAATAGGCCTTATCTATATATCACAATAGTCCTTATCTATCAATCACAATAGTCCTTATCTATCAATCACAATAGTCCTTATCTATCAATCACAATAGTCCTTATCTATCAATCACAATAGTCCTTATCTACAGTATATATCACAATAGGCCTTATCTATAAATCGTGAGAGTAACACATGTGTGCATAAATTAACATTCCTGCATTTTTATTAATATTTCCGCATCACCTTATTACCTTGAATAGGTAAAACAAGCCATTATGAAGAGATAGCCTATATGTCTGCAGAGATGAGAAGTAACGAAGTACAAATACTTTGTCACTGGACTTAACACGTTCACTGCCAATGACGTGTTGATACGTCAAAAAAAATCCAACGGTTGACTGCCAATGACGTGTTGATACGTCAAAAAAAATAAAAAAAAAATTTGATGGTGGGACGTTGATCTAACCCTTTTACATCTCTTATATAAATATTGAAGCCACCGAACGTGTACAACCCATTCCACCGACCCACTAAGTGGCGACAGTGCTCTCCAGACTAGAAAAAGCCGAGCCAAAACTGCAGGGGAACGCGCGATGAAACCATTCTCATACTGTAAAATGGATTGGCGAAAACGCTTTCACTTTCGTGCTGATTGCTGGCGGTGGGGGATTGCAAATTTGCATAATAGATTATGGGTGCAACACACTTTGAAACACGCAGCATAAATAAGACCAGAATCGCAAAAGAAACCCCCGTTTCTTGGGGTTTCTCAACCGAAACCCCAAGAAACGAGCGAGCCCATCCTCGCCCAGCAGCCGCCAGCAGACAGGAGCAGCAGCAGCAGCAGCAGCAGAAACGAGCTTGTGACACGCCCGCTGCAGCCAAGAAGAACACACACGGAGGGAGGAGTTTGAAGTAGAGGGGGGTTTCCTGCTGTTATGGAGGAAATTACTGTTCAAAACTATTGTTTAGATGTCTGACGTCTTACTGATGCCAAAAATGAATGGTTAAAGTGACTGTTCTATCGAATTTCACAAAAAGCTATTTATCTCAGCTTAAATTTTCAGACGCTGAAACCATGCTGTATTCAAGTGCTAATGCCTACATAACTACTAACTCTACAAACTAACTCTTTTAGACAGAGAAAGCACACATTCTATTAGTTCTTTTGAGATATTTTGTGTTCACAAAATCTTAGCAGAAAAGAATCCTCGGGTCTTGAAAGATGAGCCAGAATCCTCAAAAAAACCCTCTGGCAGAAGCTACCTACAGTAAAAAAAAAATGGCTGGCAGTGAATGTGTTAAGTAGGATTTTCAGGTATCTGTACTTTACTGAGACAACTTTTTTTTTTTTTTTAACCAAGGTTTCTTTATTCAAGGTTTTTCATTTCGTAATACAAAGTTTACAATATCAAACTCAAATCCCCTGAACCCCCCACCCACCCCACCCCACCAGACCTGTAGAAAGAAAAAACACAAAAACAAAAACAAAAAACAACACACATTTATACATTATGGCCTTACATTTCCAGCTTCCATGTTTTCCACGAATGTTAGGAAGGGCTGCCAAATGGCAAAAAATCTCAGTACGGACCCTTGAATCGAGTACCTGATCTTCTCTAGTTTGAGAAATTGCATAACGTCTTTAATCCACTGAGAGGAAGTGGGAGGAAGAGGGTCTTTCCACTTAAACAGTATTAGTCGTCTGGCTAACAAAGTACAATATGCCATCATGTTGCATTTATAGTTATTTAGTTGGACATCCGGTGGTGCGACACCAAATAATGCTATAAAGGGGGATGGGACTATTGGTTCTTCTAAAATTTTGGAAAAAGTATCAAAAATAAATTGCCAGAAGTTAAGTAATCGTGGACACGTCCAAAATAAATGTAATAAACTTGCAGGAGCCTGTTTGCATCTATCACAGGTCGGATCCAAATCAGGTTTGATTCTGGACAGTCTAACTTTACACCAATGAAGTCGATGTACCACTTTAAATTGTATAACAGCATGTCTTTGACAGATGGATGATGAATATATTCTGCGAATAATATTTTGCCAAACTTCTTCTGGAATTTGTTCGTTCAAATCTTCTTCCCACCTATTTTTGAGAAGGTCTAAAGCTGCTGAATTATGGAGACTAAGAAGATCATATAACCTGCCTATAACCTGTTTAAAACTAGTCCTGCAAAAAAATATAGAATCTAATAGGGATGTGGGGGGAAGCAGGGGAAAACAATCAAAGTGTGAGGCTATAAAGTTCCGCAGTTGTAAATACCTGAAAAAATGTGTTCTAGGGATATTGAATTTGTTCACCAGTTGTTCAAAGGATGCAAAGTTATTGTCTATATAAAGGTCAGATAATGATGCTATCCCACTCCTTGACCAGACCTCGAATGCTCCATCTAAGGTCGAGGGGGCAAACATGTGATTATTAACTATCGGAGCGGATAAAGAAAGGCTAGTGATTGTAAATGAACGCCTGAACTGGTTCCAGATTTTTACTGACTGTACGACGACAGGGTTGACACTATAATAAGAAATGGGTTTTACCATAGGAATTTTGGAGCACAACAAGGCTGGCAAGGAGGTGGGACCACAAGATGCACTTTCCAAGATTAACCACTTAGGAGCTTCAGGACTTACATCCTTCATCCAGTACAACAAGGCCCTGATGTTGCTTGCCCAGTAATAATACTGAAAATTTGGGAGTGCCATACCGCCCTGGAGGCGAGGCTTCTGTAAAATACTTTTTCGTATACGCGGGGGTTTTTTGCTCCAGATGAAGGATGATATGAGTGAATCAATGGACTTGAAAAAGAATTTGGTCAAAAAAATAGGAAGACTTTGAAACAAATATAAAAACCTGGGTAGCACATTCATCTTAATTGTATTGATCCTTCCACACAGGGAGAGGGGCAGCATATCCCAACGTTGAATGTCATGTTTCAAGCACGATATCAGGGGTAAGAAGTTAGCCTTATACAGATCTTTATGATTATGTGTGATCCAGATTCCCAAATACTTAAATTTCTTCAAACTAACTTTAAAGGGGGTTGAGCTGAATGAAGTATTCTTGGCAGTTGCATTGATTGGCATCAGTTCACTTTTACCAAGATTAGTTTTGTAACCAGATATCTTGCCAAATTTCCTTAATAAGTCCAGCAGTCTAGGGAGACTGGACACAGGGTCTGCCAAGTACAGCAATAAGTCATCTGCGTAAAGTGATAGTTTGTACTCCCGACCACCACGTCCAACTCCTTTAATGAGAGCATCCTGACGTAGGGCTAAAGCTAGTGGTTCTATAGCGACGGCGAAAAGAAAAGGAGACATAGGACACCCCTGTCTCGTGCCCCTACGCAGCCTGAAGTAGGCAGACAGGTTGTTGTTTGTACGTACCGCGGCCAGTGGGGAAGAATACAAAGTCTTAATGTATGAGATGAATTTTGGACCGAAACCGAATCTGTCAAGAGTATAAAAAAGGTAGTCCCACTCCACCCGATCAAAAGCTTTTTCAGCGTCGAGTGATAGTAAAATCTCCGGAGTATCGGATGGAGAGGGACTATAAAGAATATTTAGAAGACGCCTTATATTGAAAAACGAGTATCTGTTCTTCATAAAACCTGTTTGATCTGGACTAATTATCGAGGGAAGGGACAATTCAAGGCGACAGGCTAGGAGCTTTGCGAGTAGCTTCACATCTACATTCAGAAGTGAAATTGGGCGGTATGAACCACATTGGAGGGGGTTTTTATCTTTTTTTAGAATAAGTGAGATGGTTGCCTCGCGCATAGTTGGGGGGAGAGATTCAGAGGAGAGAGACTCCTGAAATACCGAGAGGAGAAGAGGGGCGAGTTGGTCGGAAAATTTCTTATAAAATTCAGATGGAAAGCCATCTGGCCCTGGGGCTTTGCCGCTTTGCATGTCTCTAATCGCATCAACAATCTCAACCACAGAAATATCGTCCTCCAGCCGCGCAGCTAGTTCTGGATCAACTCTCGGAATATCAAGATTACGAAAGAAACTATCTAAAGCAGACGTGTCATCTGGTGGCTCTGACGTGTAAAGGGAAGAATAATAGTTATGAAAACAAGAATTTATTTTCAAATGATCCGTGTGCTTTAAGCCTTGTTCATCACTTATTTCGGGAATGTACTGGTTAGCGGTCCTCTGACGCAACTGGTGTGCTAACATTTTGCCCGCTCTTTCCCCATGCTCATAGGAGCCATGCTTAGATTTTAAAATAAGGTACTCCGCGTGGCGCGTCGAGAGGAGGTCAAATTCCAACTTAAGCGCCAAGCGTTGTTTAAGTAAATCATCAGTGGGTGTGTGACTATAAGCTGTATCTAACTTCAAGATGTCCTCCGTTAGCAGCCTGAGGCGCTCAGTATCCGCTCTCCTACGCATTGCAGAATACGAAATGATCTGTCCCCTCAAGTAAGCCTTCATCGACTCCCAGACTGTTGAGAACGACATCCCCGGGGTTTGATTCTGGGTGAGAAAGAATCCTATTTCGGTTTTAATGAAATTTACAAAAGGCTCTTCCGAAAGGAACAGAGAGTTAAGTCTCCATGCTCGATGATTGGGTGCTGCCCCAGGGATGCGCAGTTTCATTGTCAAGGGAGCGTGGTCCGAAATAACTATGGGTTGATAGTCGCAGCCAATTACCATAGGGAGAAGCTTTTGATCAATAAAAAAATAGTCAATGCGTGAAAACGTCTTGTGAACCGGGGAATAGAAGGAGTAGCCTCTAGAGGCTGGGTTACGGAAACGCCATAAATCCGATACGCCATATGTTTTCAAAAACAATTCGATTGATTGTGCCGATTTTGACTTCGATAGTACCTTAGAGGAGCTACGGTCTAGCCTTGGAGAAAGCACGCAGTTCATGTCTCCTCCCATAATGAGGTGGTGTGTATCTAAATTTGGTAGCCGGGAGAACAAACTAATGAAAAAGGAGTTGTCGTCGAAGTTTGGTGCATAAATATTAGCTAAGATAACTGGGAAACCATATAGTTGTCCAACTACAATAACATAACGCCCTGCTGTGTCAGATTCAATGCTAGACATTATAAATGGCACATTCTTACTTATTAAGACAGCTGCCCCCCTCGCCCTGGCACCAAAATTGGAATGAAATGCTTGTCCTATCCATCCTCCACTTAGTCTGAATTGGTCAGTAGTACGAAGGTGAGTCTCCTGAAGGAAGGCAATATCAATTTTAAGATGTTCAAGATGTGTGAGCACTCTTTTACGTTTCACAGGATGATTCAAAGACTTAACATTCCAACTTGCAAAATTAACCAGGCAATTTCCAGAACCACTCAAATCATTTGCAACACTCATTAGGGATGTTTCTGGCAAATATACTATCGGCGCCCCCCATGAAAGTAAGGTAGTAAAGTTGAAACCATTTGAGATAGTCACTAACAGAAACAAAAACAAATACAAATACAGGTCTGGTATAACCCCACCCCCCGTCGCCCGCCACCCGAACATGATGGCTATAGCTCCCCTCGCATAAATGCCTACACATGGTGTGTAGGTAGTGGGTTATGAACCAGTGCCCAGCGGGTCAGCTCCCGCCACACCTCCTCCAATCATGAGATTAATAATTAAACAAAAAGCACTTCAGGCCATGTTATCTTCTGATGATGTGAATGAAAAATAAATAAATTAACAAATAAAAAGAAAAGAGGCAGCAGAATGTTTCAACTATCAGTGGTGAGGAAAAGCAAAGGTGTGCGCGTGTACACCCAACCACCACACACATACACACACACACACACACACATACACACCCACGCACACACACACACACACACACACACACACACACACACACACACACACACACACACACACGGCACACGCAAAGCTCTGCTGTTGTTGTTGCATCAAAACATTCTAACTCTCGAGCTGACCACACAGAGAGTAATATAGTATCAAAAGAAAATGCATCAATACCTTTTAACTATCGGTGATGTTATGGAGACAAATTAAATCAAAATAAATAAATAAAAATTGGCATCAGGACATTCTAGCTTTCATTGAAGCGATTTAAGAAAACAATGGCAGTGAGTAATGTCGGCAGAAGATGGAGATATATTACCTGACATCACAACTTGTAAAATAGCTCCACCGAAAAAACAACAACAACAAGGTTGAGAGTGAGATATTGATGCCAGTGTTACTTAGCCAGCCCCGTTGGTAACGATCGTCTTCACATAGGCCATTGCTTTCCCAGAGTCCAGGAATTCCTTGTCGTCCCCTTTGTAGGAGATGCGCAGTCGGGCAGGGAATAACACACCATAGCGAACGTCACGTCGGCCTCGGAGAAGGTTCCTGATGTCGTTGAACGCTGATCGGGCCTTGGCAACGCTCGCCGTGTAATCTGGAAAGATGGCGATCCGTTCCCCCTTGTACCGGAGCGGGCCGTTCTCTCTGGCTCGGCGCAGCACCTCCACACAATCCTGGTAGTAGTGAAGTTTGGCGACGATGACGCGTGGTTTACCATCGGTCCTCCTCGGTGCGAGGCCTCTGTGTGAGCGATCAACCAGGACGTCCTTTTCCATGCGTAATACCTCCTTCAGAAGTTTGGAGACTGATGTAGTAGAACTTGACTCAGGATCCTCCGCGATGCCCACAATGCGGATATTACATCGCCGCATCCTCCCCTCCATGTCCTCACACTTTCCCCTCAAATTCGCCATCTCAGATTTGAGCTCAGTCACCGTAGCTTGTAGGCCAGTGATATCATCCGAGCATGATGACAAGCCGCCCTCCACGCCGGTGATAGTATACCGCAAAGCGTCCATTTCAGAGCGGATCGCGGCTGTGTTGTTTACAATTTCAGACTTCACCTCCTTTAGCTCACTCCTGAGGATACCAAAATCTTCGGCCAGCGCATTTTTTAGCTCTCCCCTGATGACAGCAGCAATGTCCGCTTTCAGCGAGGCGATGATGTCGGCCTTCATAGCAGCGGTATCCATTTTCGGCTTGGTTGGTGTAGCACTGCTGTTAGCACGGTTAGCACTGCGGGTTGTAGCGTTAGCACTCTGCGACGCGGAAGCTTTGGGCCTTGTGTTGGTACTGAGACAACTTTTTACTTTTACTTTTACTTTTTATATCTGCACTTTCTACTCCTTACATTTTCAAAACAGGCTCCTTACTTTATAGTACAGCAATCTTTTGTGTATTGTACACCTTCACACTCACATAGTCATTGTGACAAAATCAGTGATGTCACAATGGCTCAGGTGACTCCGGTTGAGCGCACTAAGTACATGAGTTGGCATGAGTTATGTCACCCCACAGTGACAAAACCATGGTTTATTGAGCGTGTGAAGTGCACAATCCTCATATCAGTGATGGAGGCCACATTACAGTATGGATGTTAGTCCAGTGTGGATTGTCCTCTCCTTTTTAATGGACATGTGTCTCTGTTAGCTAAAGGCATTCCAAAAAGAATTGGATATAGGGGGCATGATGCATCATGAATTCAGGAAATAAAAATAAAAATAAAAATAACGCGTTTTTATTTTATTTTTTGCGGCCACAGACTGGCAGCCTATGGAAAGTGTAAATACAATAAAGTTGTATAGACTAGACTGATATGGATGATCTTGGTATCAAATTCAAAAAAGAATATGATGAGGACTTGAATTGCCCATTGAATTGCTATTCACTCTAGCAATTGGTTTTGGGTTACACTCGGCAATTGTGACATCACTGATGATGTCATAGACATTGTGACGTGATGTCATCAGTGAGTGATGTCATCAGTGATGCAAAGTTGGGCAATTGTGCGCTGCGCATGCCAATAGTGCAGGCAAGACCGCGCAGCGGCCGCGCTGCATATGCGAGCTGCAGGGCCAGCTCGGCGAGCTGCAGGGCGAGCGAGGCCACGCAGCATCTGAACTAGTGAGCCCATGCAGCGGGCGATCCTAGTCAGTAATAAAAAAGACTATGGAAGAAATTCTGCAAATTTATTTGGCAACCCATATAAATCTCCTGCGACCCACCTGTGGATCCTGACCCACTCTTTGGGAATGACTGCCATACAGCAAAAGTGTAGAAACAAGAGATATATATATATTTTTTTTAAAGCTGCCAGTAATGCAGAAATCTCAGTATTTATTAGGCACCGCGATGAATCCATTGTCAGTTAAATGCATTGTGTGTCTGTATCTGTGTTGCCCCTCACAGCCATATCATTATGATTTAGTACTTTTGTGTAATTGGGACTCCACTCTCTTTTTTTTTTTCAGGTGCACAAAAAAAATCTGGATATTTTTGCATTACAGGCAGCTCCCTCTGCTATTTAGATTCTGTTTGGAAAAAAACGGTCCCGGAATTATTCTGCAGAACGCATTAGTATGCCAAAGAAAAGCGTTTCTACGTGCCTGCGCTGCAAAGATGGCTGCTTCAGTAGTAGCCTAACATGGAATGAGATGGGGAAGATTAGAATACTGTGAACATAGCATCATCATTGTTGTAAATAAGGACTTGCTTCGGGGCATCCAGAAGAGGGGGCACCTCCACACTGTGCGTTTACATGCACACAATAAACAGATGACTAAGAATAATCAGGTAACTGGCAAGAATCTGATTCCCGCATTTACTGTACATGCACTTAGTAAATAGCGGGAATTCACCTCAAAGTGAATGCAATGAATAAACCTGATGATTCAGCAGAAACCTAGATGTGTTTATCGCTTTTCTCATAAAGCGATAACGGCCTTTATCCGGTAAAGGATGACGTTTACACGACACTGGATAATCAGGGAAAAGGTAGAAATCCGCTAATAAAGGGCTTCATCAGGTGCAGGGTGGGGAAATACCACCATCGGCCACGCATACGTTGGTTAGCTATTATCTAAGGTGGAAAGGTTTGTCTACTTTATACCAGCCACTTAGATGTATTTCAAGCAACCACTCAACCATTGTTTGAAGGACATTTCCTATTCTAAAATATATCTGGCTGCTCAGATAATGACAGTAGCTGGAGGCAAACTGGAATCTGAATTGCCACAGGCTCCGCTGGACAAATATGAGCCCTGGTTGTCATTAGGGACCGCCATTATGCTAGACTGTGCCACAGAGGCCAGGATAACAGTCCCTCTCTAGGACCATGGTGTCGTTCCGAACAGGAGGGAATTGCTGGATGGATGCCAGGAAATTAGCTCACCCTGGAATATGAGCCGAGCTGGTGAGCATATGGAGAGGAGAGGAGGGAGGAGGACAGAGGAGAGAGGAGTGGGGAGGAGAGAGGAGTGGGGAGGAGAGAGGAGAGGGGAGGAGAGAGGAGAGGAGGGAGGAGTGGGGAGGAGAGAGGAGTGGGGAGGAGTGGGGAGGAGAGAGGAGTGGAGGGAGGAGGGAGGAGTGGGGAGGAGAGAGGAGTGGAGGGAGGAGTGGGGAGGAGAGAGGAGTGGGGAGGAGTGGGGAGGAGAGAGGAGAGGAGGGAGGAGTGGGGAGGAGAGAGGAGAGGAGGGAGGAGTGGGGAGGAGAGAGGAGTGGGGAGGAGAGAGGAGTGGGGAGGAGAGAGGAGAGGAGGGAGGAGTGGGGAGGAGAGAGGAGTGGGGAGGAGAGAGGAGAGGAGGGAGGAGTGGGGAGGAGAGAGGAGAGGAGGGAGGAAGACAGAGGAGGGAGGAGAGGAGGGAGGAGAGGAGAGAGGAGAGGAGAGGAGGGAGGAGATAGGAGAAGAGGGAGGAGAGGAGGGAGGAGAGGAGCGAGGAAGACAGAGGAGGGAGGAGAGGAGGGAGGAGAGGAGAGGAGAGGAGGGAGGAGTGGGGAGGAGAGAGGAGAGGAGGGAGGAAGACAGAGGAGGGAGGAGAGGAGGGAGGAGAGGAGAGGAGAGGAGAGGAGGGAGGAGTGGGGAGGAGAGAGGAGAGGAGGGAGGAGGACAGAGCAGGAGAGAGGAGTGGGGAGGAAAGAAGAGGACAGAGGAGGAGAGGAGGGAGGAGGACAGAGGAAGACAGAGGAGTGGGGAGGAGAGAGGAGAGAGGAGAGGATAGTAGTGGGGAGAGAGGAGAAGAGTCTCTCTGTCTCTCTCTCTTCTCTCTCTCTCCTCTCTCTCTCTCTCTCTGTGCCTCTCTCTCTTCTCTCTCTCTCTCTTCTCTCTCTCTCTCTTCTCTCTCTCTCTCTGCACTGTGATCCATCCCACCACCCTCTCTATACTCCCTTCCTTGGCCAGTGCATAGGCATCTTCCCTTGGGGACAGAAGGCCCAATCTGCCCCTGACTCTGGATCGATGGTAGCGGATACTGAGCTGTGGCTAATGGAGCACACTCTCCACAGAAGATGAGGTTTCCTGGCCTCAGACACATCCTGGCTCCAGTTATCTGCTAATTTCTGTGAGTCAAACTAGAACAATGGGACTAACATTGGCTAATAACCTGGGCTCTGGTCCAGGCAGGCACTAGGCTATTACAGGCTATTTGCACCCATTATCTGAGGACACTCTGGATACAGCAATGGGTGCCAGGCTCATTTCTTACTGTGTCGATGTGTTAAGGAGTAGAACTTCATAAACAGGTTGCACAGCCACAACGGGACTTTTGTGGAAGCAAGAGTGGACTACAAACTGCTGCACTGCTGTTGGTCCCCCGAAGGCAAATGTTTTGGAAAATGTCTTTTCGTTGGTCAGGTCACTGCAGTACTAACATAGGCAAATGTGGATGCAGTTCTTATTTGCAGATGCGCAGGATTCAATCCGTCCGTTCGCTCTGACGTCAGTCCTCTTCAGTCACACTGATGATGCAGACAGTTAAGGTCTTTGCACACACAGTCCGACTGTTTTCGTATGCGTGTTTTTTAGCTCGCAAAAAAATCTATTGACTGATGCGAAAAACGCAGAAAATCAAACCTCGTCCGAAAACTTAAATGACGGACGTAATTGTCGGACTCGGTGTGTCAATGATGATTGACACAAATGAGCTCGTATTCTTTCTCTTTTTCCGTGCGTCAATTTCGGACGAAAATACGGACTTGGTGTGCAAAAGCTTACTGTCTCTCTATGGTTAGCCAGCAGATTTAGCAACTTTACCCAGCATGCCGCTTGTTGTTTTTTCACGCATGCATAGATCATTGAGGGGAACTTTTAAGTAACCCTTGCGTATGTTCTACAGTGATTATGGGCGCTTTGGTGGTGCGTATACAATTCCAGCACCGCCGTAACCATGCTACAGTAGCCTATGTCCAGGACCCGCCCCCACAGCGTGTCTCAGGACACGTCTTACCTTCACATTTCTCCAGGATCTGAACGGTCTCTCCAACCTCCAGACCCAGGCCCTGAGTCACAGAGCCCCGGAAGTTACAGATGACTGTGGGGAGAAACACAAAGAGAGACAAGAAAGAGTGAGATCCTGACATGGGAAACATATTGAATATCTAACGGAAACTCTCTGAAAAACTGAAAAGCAGCTACAATGTGACAGTTGGTTTACTCAGCAGCTACAACATGACACTCGGTTTACTCAGCAGCTACAATGTTGTGACAGTTGCTTTACTCAGCAGCTACAATGTGACAGTTGGTTTACTCAGCAGCTACAATGTGACAGTCAGTTTACTCAGCAGCTACAATGTTGTGACAGTTGCTTTACTCAGCAGTTACAATGTGACAGTTGCTTTACTCAGCAGCTACAATGTGACAGTTGGTTTACTCAGCAGCTACAACGTGACAGTTGGTTTACTCAGCAGCTACAACGTGACAGTTGGTTTACTCAGCAGCTACAACGTGACAGTTGGTTTACTCAGCAGCTACAACATGACAGCTGGTTTACTCAGCAGCTACAACGTGACAGTTGGTTTACTCAGCAGCTACAACGTGACAGTTGGTTTACTCAGCAGCTACAACGTGACAGTTGGTTTACTCAGCAGCTACAACGTGACAGTTGGTTTACTCAGCAGCTACTCAGCAGCTACAATGTGTGTTGGATTTACCATACAGTATGACATAGTAGCATTTTCACGTCAACCTCCGATTGAGAATTTGATTGTGAATTTGTTCACAGGCTCTGTTATCTCCCACTTAGCATCACTAATTGTGAAAATCACAAGTGGGTATCAACACAAGTGCTTGTTTACCACTTAGCATGGAATCCACCCATGTCGGCAGTCTAAAGTAGTAAAAATATACAAAAATGATGACAGTTATAAATGGTTTTTGAATCTGTTGGAACGCTTTCAAGCTGTAGCAACAAATCCTGATCCTGGTCACATTGTGTTCCCCAAGGCTACAGCGATGTGATTCACTGGTCTGGGACGTCCGCTTGGCAACAAACGAGACTAAAAAGTTAAAGTGAAGAGGTCAGCTTGGGCCAAGACTACAGTCTGTTATGAATGTAGAGTAAACAAAACAAGTTGATGAGTTCCTCTCTCTCTCTCTCTCCTTTACTGAGACAATGCGCTGTTGTTTTTGAAGACCACCACATGTGGAGGTGACAGCAGTCCATCTCTCCTGCCAGCCTCTCAGTCAGGAGTCTGTGGTCACCAACACAAAGCCAGCCAAGGCTTGATCACGCCCCTCAAGGCCTTGTGTGACACTCGTGCTCCGTCTTTGTCATCAATGCCATCGTCTTTGTATGTCACTATCTCGACAAGATGGGTTGCTGCTATACAGTTTGCAAATCCAGTCAAGGCTTCGGTGTGCTGAGGACGCAGTACTCTGTCTGTGATCTCTGTCTACTCTGTCTGTGATCTCTGTCTACTCTGTCTGTCTCTAATCTATAGTTTAAAGAAATATTTCATCAGGAAATACACTGAGTAGCTCGGATTTTTGTTCTTTTTTGGCAATGTCCTTTTTTTCTTCATGGCAGAGTATTACTATGTTATTATTGGGTGTGTGTGCCTGGTCTGATGTGTATTGTGTACATTATCATATATATATTTATCAAAGTTATTGTATGTGTAGTGTAATGTAATGTTATATATAATGTATAGAATTGTTGTGTACATTGTATATATTATTATATGCATTGGTACAGCACAAGTTAATATCAAAGCATTGGGTTATTGGGGTAATATTGGAATGTATTATTAGGAATAAGTATTGATAGGGATATGTGGGTTGATTTATGATATTGTGTGTGTATAGGTAAGTTTGTATACGTATGTGTATATATATACATGTATATGTATGTATGTATGTATGTGTATACATGAGCATGTGTGGAGGAGCGTGGGAGTAGGTATATTGTATGCATATATATGGATGTATACATTTGTTTATGAATGAGTTGGGGGTAGGACTCGATAAGCCGAGGCTTCTTCCGGTCCCTTTTCAAACAGTTCGCTTTTTCATTGTGTTGGAGTTTACGTATTTTCCTTTTGCTGAAGTCTATTGGACTGTTATGTTTACTGGTTTTTTATTTTATGTATTGTTTTAACTGTTTGAAATAAATCGTTTCAATCAATCAATCAATCAATCAAATCAAAAATAGTCTGTGTGCTAACTTCTGCACAACAACTTTGAAAGTCTGGTCTCATCTCTTTGTTGTTGTTGTTGCATGCTCCTTGATGTGCTGATGAAGGTCCGTGAGCAGAATGAATTAACCATTAATCAAACACAAAGGCCATTTCCATGAGCATCGATGAGGAAAATTAACCCGTTCTTCTCCATTGGTGAAGCGTTTAACTTTGTGGAGATGTGAGGTCTGCATCCCACAGCAGTAGTAGTAGTTTGCCCATGTATCATCTCTGGTATCTCTGAGTAAATGTCTCCTTCAACAGAGGTCTGACCTGCAGTGTGCTAGTTTGCCAGTGAGGACACATCACACCTCAAGGCGACGATGGGATCTGTCGCATCGATCTCAGTCGGCGTTATCGTTGCCATCCTCTCTCTCTGTCATTGTCACCATCTGTCTCTGTGTCATCAATGTCACTCTCTCTCTCTATCTCTATCTCTCTCATCTTCACCATCTGTCTCTGGTCTGTCACTCTTTCTTTGTCATCGTCACGCTCTTTGTCTCACTATCAACACCATTCTGTACGGGATTGTCACCATTTTGATTTCTGTCATCCATATCCATCTATCTCTCTCTCTCTCATCCATTCTCACATGCTGTCATCATTGTCACCGTCACTGTGTCACTGGTATCGGCCTTGTCAGTCTGTCGACAGTTTGATGCAGCTGTCAGAGGCTCTTTAGTATTGCTGTCTTAGCCTTTTGTTAAGACCAAACGTGGAATAACAAGACTAGGTCAAACCTATATAGCTGGTAATGTGCACATCACTACTGTATATATAGCCTAACGGCTGGGAAACACCAGAATCATCTTCGAATCAGCGCGTCATGGAAGCGTCGAGCAAGGAGCCCTTGAAATTCACATCAGAAGCGCTCTGTTTTGCTCCACGCCTCGCTCTGTTTTGCTGCGCGCCTCGCTCTGTTTTGCCCCGTGCCAGTCACAACTTGTATTGACTTCATGCCTGGCTGCATCCGCCCGCCCGCGTTACACGTTAATGAATTGCTTAAAGGTATACTATGCAACTTTTTTTTTTTTTTTTTCAGATTTTTTATCCCATTTTTATACCCCATTAGTGCTAATTTAATTTATTTATCCTTGTTGCTGCTACACCCTCTGCCGATCTGGGGAGAGCCGAAACTGGCTCCATGCTTCCTCCGAGACATGGGCAGTTAGCCAGCCGCTTCTTTTCACCTGACAGGGGAAGCTTCACCGGTAGGACATAGCACGTGGGAGGTTCACGCTATTCCAACCAGTTCCCCTC
>NC_139650.1:7319282-7331782 GCF_964638095.1 Poromitra crassiceps
TCCCTACTGCAAATATCGGACACTCGCCAGCAACCATAAATTCAGCTCAGCGGTCGGAGATGTTCCAGGCACGTCCAGCTGGGAGGAGGAGACCACGAGGCAGACTGAGAAGCAGGTGGAACGCCTCGAGATCCCCCAGTCAGAGCTGCTGAATGTGGCCGGGCAAAGGGAAAGTTTGGGGTTCCCGGATGGACCTGCTATCTCAGTGACCCAACTCCGGATAAGCAGGTGAAGATGGTTGGACGGATTAATTATTTAAAGACATTTAGAAGCCTTCAAAGCAGAACAAAGGTTTGACATGAGGAGAAAAAAAAGATGCTGTTTGGTTTGAATGTGGCTGCAGAGATACACACTATGCAGTACACACATCCTTAGCTGTGTTCCTTCCATACACATATGAAAGAGAATTAATGGGAATCCCTGGAGCATGAGCCAGGACTGCACCGAACCAGAGAGGCTGTGTGTGTGTGTGTGTGTGTGTGTGTGTGTGTGTGTGTGTGTGTGTGTGTGTGTGTGTGTGTGTGTGTGCGTGCGTGTGTGTGTGTGCACATGCATGCATGTGTTTGCATTACTGTAAGACACATTATGCCCTGTGGACAGATGTCATCCTAATTAAGATATGTTGAAGCTTGTCACTGTAACAGTGCCCACAGGCTCCTCCCACATGCAGGTCTCAAGTGCACTCAGTACTCCAACAGATGGAGTGCGTGTAAGTGTACTGGGGTGTGTGTGTGTGTGTGTGTGTGTGTGTGTGTGTGTGTGTGTGTGTGTGTGTGTGTGTGTGTGTGTGTGTGTGTGTGTGTGTGTGTGTGTGTGTGTGTGTGTGTGTGTGTGAGAGAGAGAGAGAGAGAGAGAGAGACATTTTCCCGATGCCCTGCTTTAAAGTAACAGAGAATATGAGATTTTGTAAATGTGATGAGACCTAAGAAAATCTGAGCAAAATCAAAAGAAATAGCAAAAGAGAGCGAGTCAGGGATGGTGAGAGAGAGAGAGAGAATGTTTGCATATTAATGTATTTATTCTGTAACACTTTACAATAAGGGCACGTTAATCCGTCCCTCCAGGAGTCTTTATGTGATTATTGTGATTGCGATGTGATTATACCAACACACCACAGCTATATACCAACAGACCACATCTCCATACCAACACACCACGGCACAGCTCCATACCAACAGACCACATCTCCATACCAACACACCACAGCTCCATACCAACACACCAAATCTCCATACCAACACACCACAGCTCCATACCAACACACCACATCTCCATACCAACACACCACAGCTCCATACCAACACACCAAATCTCCATACCAACACACCACAGCTCCATACCAACACACAGCAGCTCCATACCAACACACCACAGCTCCATACCAACACACCAAATCTCCATACCAACACACAGCAGGTCCACACCAACACACAGCAGCTCCATACCAACACACAGCAGGTCCACACCAACACACAGCAGCTCCATACCAACACACAGCAGCTCCACACCAACACACAGCAGCTCCATACCAACACACCACATCTCCATACCAACACACACACACACACACACACACACACACACACACACACACCGCACGATGCGAGGAGAGGAACGAAGGAGAGTGAAAGAGAAGGAAAAGAAAGAGAAAAGTGAAAGAGAGCATGTGGTAATGAAGAGAGAGAGAGAGGAGGGAAGGGCCTGGTGCTCAGCAGCAGGCAGAACTAGCTGCATCCTCCCTGGACCTCCAGTAGCGACAGTGCAGACAGCACATCAAACCCACACACAGCTGAGACACACTGTACCGCACAGGTGGGACACGGATCTCCGTGTGTCCCGGGGAGCCTGGAGACTCGCTGCAGGCTATTAATAGGCTAAACGGGAACACTGCTCATTTGCACTTGGGGCTGAGCTCAGGGGAGATGCTAGGTGACGGTGTCTGCACCGCACCGTGTGGGGGGAGATGCTAGGTGACGGTGTCTGAACCGTGTGGGGGGAGATGCTGGGTGATGGTGTCTGCACCGTGTGGGGGGAGATGCTGGGTGACGGTGTCTGCACCGTGTGTGGGGGGAGATGCTGGGTGACGGTGTCTGCACTGTGTGGGGGGAGATGCTGGGTGACGGTGTCTGCACCGTGTGGGGGGAGATGCTGGGTGACGGTGTCTGCACCGTGTGTGGGGGGAGATGCTGGGTGATGGTGTCTGCACCGTGTGGGGGGAGATGCTGGGTTGGGTGATGGTGTCTGCACCGTGTGTGGGGGGAGATGCTGGGTGACGGTGTCTGCACCGCACCATGTGGGGGGAGATGCTGGGTGACGGTGTCTGCACCGTGTGGGGGGAGATGCTGGGTTGGGTGATGGTGTCTGCACCGTGTGTGGGGGGAGATGCTGGGTGACGGTGTCTGCACCGCACCATGTGGGGGGAGATGCTGGGTGACGGTGTCTGCACCGCACCATGTGGGGGGAGATGCTGGGTGATGGTGTCTGCACCGTGTGGGGGGAGATGCTGGGTTGGGTGATGGTGTCTGCACCGTGTGTGGGGGGAGATGCTGGGTGACGGTGTCTGCACCATGTGGGGGGGAGATGCTGGGTGACGGTGTCTGCACCGTGTGGGGGGGAGATGCTGGGTGACGGTGTCTGCACCGTGTGGGGGGAGATGCTGGGTGACGGTGTCTGCACCGTGCGGGGTGGAGATGCTGGGTGACGGTGTCTGCACCGCACCGTGTGGGGGGGAGATGCTGGGTGACGATGCCTGCACCGTGTGGGGGGAGATGCTGGGTGATGGTGTCTGCACCGTGCGGCCAGCTCCCACAGGAGAATGTGTGTAACTGTGTGAATGCCTTTCTGAAAAAGAGCAAGCGTAAGGAAAAGCATCCCAGGTGAGAGGAACAGGCTACACCTGAGTTTAGTGGAGATTGGCTGATTTATTTTGCACATGATCTCACACATATCTGAAAACTGCAAAGCGTTTTGCAGGCATGCATTTAGTTTGACAGATATTGAGAGTTGATTTGAGTTAAATGAGGTCATTTATGCATGAATGACATCACTGGTCCACAACTTCACTTTCTTAGAATGTATGAATCTAAATGCCATATCATTTTTGTAATAACCACTGATGCAATGTTATGAAGCCCCAAATGGTATGCTCTGATGAAGGTCTAACAGACCCGAAGCTCAGCCACTAAATGAGAGCCTTTTGCACAGATCTAAGTGTGCAATTTCTTTTCTTTTCATGAAGCCCCAAATTGAAAGAAAATGGAAAAATAATAGTTGGAACTCATGTAGCAATAGGCTACTGGGGGAATACTATAAAGGTGAATATTATTCTCATGGACTGGGGCAGTGTTCAGCTGTATTTTGGACCACCTGTGAGGTCCAATAGCAGTGCAACGTTTAACATTTAAAATGTCAACGTATCATTTTAATGAAGTCCCAGAAGGTAAAGGCGAGGGTTCGTTTGAGGCAGGCTGGATTAAGCTGCCCTCTGCGCCCACACACCTCGCAGCTGTCCCCAAACAGAAGTCCCTGTCACCCTCATGATCAAACTTTAATTGGTCATGAATGAGCACTTTATACAGTAATAGCTATACAGGGAATGAAGGCTAGAGGGGGGTTTAAGGGCAGTGTATCAGTCTTTTAAAACGTTTTCACCTTTTAAAACTGATTCAAGATATTTATTTGTCTGGACTGAGATCCGTTCCGATCACCTTCTCAGCACAGTGGATGATGCGCTGCAGTCTGTTGATGTCCTTGAGAGTGGCAGCAGCAGCGTACCAGACGGTGATGGAGGAGGTGAGGATGGACTCAATGATGGAGGTGTAGAAGTGCATCATCATGGCCTTTGGCACTTTGAATTTCTTCTGCTGCCGCACAAAGTACATCCTCTGCTGTGCCTTCTTGGTGAGAGCTCTGATCTTCAGCTCCCATTTCAGGTCCTGGCCAGGGGCGTTTCTATGGGTGGGCGGGCCTGGGTAGGCACAGGCCCACCCACTTCTTGCCCTGGCCCACCCAATTTTTTTTTTTTTTAATTGGTTGTTTTCTAGAGGCAAACTTGCTGCTGCCTTGCTAGCTAATGGTTTTGTAGCTTAAACATGCAGGGCACATCATCTCCAGAGTCTAATGCATGACAACTTCATGCCCCACCAATTTTATCCAGGCCCAACCAATTTTATCCAGGCCCACCCATAATTGAATTTCTGCCTACGCCCCTGGTCCTGGCTGATGATGATGGTTCCCAGGAAGCGGAAGGACTCCACAGTGTTGACTGGGGAGTCACCCAGGGTGATGGGGGGTGGGGGGGTGGGACTGTGTTCCTCCTGTAATCCACAATCATCTCCACTGTGTTCTGAGCTATCGAGCTCCAGGTTGTTTTGACTGCACCAAGTCATCGGGTGGCCGATCTATCTCCTGCATGTACTCAAAGTCGTCTCCATCAGAGATGAGCCCTATGAGGATGGTGTCATCCGTGAACTTCAGGAGCTTGACGGACTGATGGCTGGAGGTGCAGCTGTGCTGTTGGTGCCCAGGGAGAACAGGTACGGGGAGAGGACACCGCCCTGGGCAGCACCGGTACTGATAGACCGCTTCCTGTCACACCCCGTACACCTGTTCTGTCATAGAAATAGTCCTTCTTGCACTTGAATGTATGCTTAATGCAAACAGCCTCGTTAACTCCTTTGTAATCAGCAGAGAATGCAGTCTATACTGTAGAGTCTATACTGTACAGTCTATACCAGGGGTGGGCAATTATTTTTCATGGGGGGCCACATGAGAAACCCAGATTGTTGCCGGGGGCCGAACAAATATTGTCATGCCGTAACCCATGCGCAACTTTGATGATAGAGAGGGCCACAAAAAAAAACAAAAAAGGGCCGAACGGCGCCAGCGCGAAAAACTTGGGGCATTTGAAGCCAGGTTTAGAGGAATAACTAATTTTAAATTAACAGTTGTGATGTCATTATTCAGTCTTACACACTTTTGTTTGAAAAAGGTCGGTGACCGAAACGTCACAGAATAAATTCCTAATTGCAAGTTTGGACGGTGTGCGGGACTCCCTTCTTTACAATTGATGGACAATTCTGTTCCTATCCGACGCACCTGCCCGAAAAAGAGATGTGCGGAGCTCTCCTTCTAATTATTCAGTCTTAACCACCAATATTTGATCCTTTTCCTCACTCACTCCTATGTCACCACCTGCTCTCCCTGCAGGGCTTGAAATTAACTTTTTTCACCACCTGCCAATATGGCTGCTAGATTTTAAAGTTACCAGCCAATTAGAATTTCCACTAGCTGAAATATTTTTCTTGAAATAAACCAGAATATGAGTGGGTTAATTTAAGCATAAGTATCAGTAAGTGGCCCGGGATTCTCAAAGCCTGTGTTGAGGGTCACACAAGAACAAAAATGTACTCTTGAAGCTAAATAAATCCAAAACCAACAAGTTCATTATTTAAATTTCTACTTCAATGTAGAACAGTCATTTCTTACACATGATTACTTTTAGCCTTTTGTCATAAAGATTATTGAAAGATATTCCATATTCCAGACTGAACTGCTATAACAGAAGTAGAGTATTGGCCAGAATGACATGAACATTTGGACACTTATTCAGCGGGTATCTTGCATGTTGCGTTCAGGTGCACTGTAAAAAAAAAACTTTGCAATTCCATCGCGGGCCACACAGCTGTACAGCAGGTGGTTTCAGGACAGGGTAGACCTATCAGCAACTTTTCCAGCAGTATTCAGAAACGCATTATCCTGGGAGTCAGGAGTATTGAAACATCAGTATTGCTGTCATAATGAGGACACACCGTCAAAAACAGATTTATGGTCCATCTTGAGTCCCATTTTCCCATTTCCCCACAGCATCACGTTTGTAATTAGACACATGGACGTCCCGGAGCTGTAAACACAACCAGTCTTGGACTAACGACCTCTGAGTAGCTCCACTGGAGCATTTGATGGAGCACAATTACCCTGCTTTTTGTCCCAGGTGGTCTGGGGAGTCAAACCCAGAGCCACAGGCACACACACACACTTTTGCTCCACAATGCAAGCCTCATTTCACAATAATAAAACAGATTTATTTATACATACAGTCAATGTTATGCAATAGGTTGACAGTTATTTGGCCAGAGGTTGTGTGCAAGCACACAGCCTCCCACAGTCATACCAGCACAATAACACTGTGCTAATAATACCAGCTTCAGTCACCCTGTCCAGCAGAGAGGGCCGTTAGCTAAAGGCTGTTTCAGGGCAGGGTTGTTTACTGTTTGTCAAAATGAGAACATTTTCACTTCACTGCCGAGTCCAACCAAAGTGTTACGGATTGAAGTTTAAAGCAACACAATGGCCCAAAAAATATAAAAGGGGGAAGAAGGAAACACAAGTAACATGAAATTGCACTTAAAATTGATTAGAAAGCAACCGTTTTAAACTGTGTTTTAGTTGTTTCTTCTATCAATTAACATTGCTGTTAATTTACAAAAAGGGATAATTGATTAAATGATTTACTTTGAATTTTGTCACATGCTAAAAGCTAAACAGCAAAACAGAAGATCTTATTATCTAAAGCCACCTTGAGTATGATTTACTGGAGGGAAAAAAAAGTACAACCTTTACCAGGGTGTAAATAAATAGGTTTTACAATGATTCATATTCGTGAGTGTGATTTCTTATTTACTTTTATTATTATTATGATTATGATGATAATAATGATGATGATGATGATTATTATTACTAGAAATCTTGTGTGTGTCGCGTGCCCCTTCCTAGCATCCCTCTCTGCCCCCACGCTGCACCCGCTCATTTCTACAGTACCTACCATGCGTTGAGGCCGCGGAAACTCGCCTTATTAAAGTAGTAAGATTATTTATTTATTTATTTATTTATTTATTTATTTATTTATGCAAGTTGATGATGGTAACTATACAGTGAAACTCTGCAGAACTTGATGCTGGGTCTTAAAAATAAGAGCCAGTATACACCTGGGATACAGCAGGTTCCAGATTGCTGGCTGCTGATGTTGCCACCAGCCTCTCTTGGTGGTAGAAACTGGCTGAAGACAGATCAAGCTGGTGATCTGAAGCAGACTTAGCTGTGAGTCTCTTGCTAAATGTGAGGAGGTGATGGAGAGTTTCTTGTTAAATGTGAGGAGGTGATGGAGTGAGAGTCTCTTGTTAAATGTGAGGAGGTGATGGAGTGAGAGTCTCTTGTTAAATGTGAGGAGGTGATGGAGTGAGAGTCTCTTGTTAAATGTGAGGAGGTGATGGAGTGAGAGTTTATTGCTAAATGTGAGGAGGTGATGGAGTGAGAGTCTCTTGTTAAATGTGAGGAGGTGATGGAGTGAGAGTTTCTTGTTAAATGTGAGGAGGTGATGGAGTGAGAGTCTCTTGTTAAATGTGAGGAGGTGATGGAGTGAGAGTTTCTTGTTAAATGTGAGGAGGTGATGGAGTGAGAGTTTCTTGTTAAATGTGAGGAGGTGATGGAGTGAGAGTTTCTTGTTAAATGTGAGGAGGTGATGGAGTGAGAGTTTCTTGTTAAATGTGAGGAGGTGATGGAGTGAGAGTCTCTTGTTAAATGTGAGGAGGTGATGGAGTGAGAGTCTCTTGTTAAATGTGAGGAGGTGATGGAGTGAGAGTCTCTTGCTAAATGTGAGGAGGTGATGGAGTGATAGTTTCTTGCTAAATGTGAGGAGGTGATGGAGTGAGAGTCTCTTGTTAAATGTGAGGAGGTGATGGAGTGAGAGTCTCTTGCTAAATGTGAGGAGGTGATGGAGTGAGAGTCTCTTGCTAAATGTGAGGAGGTGATGGAGTGAGAGTCTCTTGCTAAATGTGAGGAGGTGATGGAGTGAGAGTTTCTTGCTAAATGTGAGGAGGTGATGGAGTGAGAGTTTCTTGCTAAATGTGAGGAGGTGATGGAGTGAGAGTCTCTTGCTAAATGTGAGGAGGTGATGGAGTGAGAGTTTCTTGCTAAATGTGAGGAGGTGATGGAGTGAGAGTCTCTTGCTAAATGTGAGGAGGTGATGGAGTGAGAGTTTCTTGCTAAATGTGAGGAGGTGATGGAGTGAGAGTTTCTTGTTAAATGTGAGGAGGTGATGGAGTGAGAGTTTCTTGCTAAATGTGAGGAGGTGATGGAGTGAGAGTTTCTTGTTAAATGTGAGGAGGTGATGGAGTGAGAGTTTCTTGCTAAATGTGAGGAGGTGATGGAGTGAGAGTCTCTTGCTAAATGTGAGGAGGTGATGGAGTGAGAGTCTCTTGTTAAATGTGAGGAGGTGATGGAGTGAGAGTCTCTTGTTAAATGTGAGGAGGTGATGGAGTGAGAGTTTCTTGCTAAATGTGAGGAGGTGATGGAGTGAGAGTTTCTTGCTAAATGTGAGGAGGTGATGGAGTGAGAGTCTCTTGCTAAATGTGAGGAGGTGATGGAGTGAGAGTTTCTTGCTAAATGTGAGGAGGTGATGGAGTGAGAGTCTCTTGTTAAATGTGAGGAGGTGATGGAGTGAGAGTCTCTTGTTAAATGTGAGGAGGTGATGGAGTGAGAGTCTCTTGTTAAATGTAAGGAGGTGATGGAGTGAGAGTCTCTTGTTAAATGTGAGGAGGTGATGGAGTGAGAGTTTCTTGTTAAATGTGAGGAGGTGATGGAGTGAGAGTTTCTTGTTAAATGTGAGGAGGTGATGGAGTGAGAGTTTCTTGCTAAATGTGAGGAGGTGATGGAGTGAGAGTTTCTTGTTAAATGTGAGGAGGTGATGGAGTGAGAGTTTCTTGTTAAATGTGAGGAGGTGATGGAGTGAGAGTTTCTTGTTAAATGTAAGGAGGTGATGGAGTGAGAGTCTCTTGTTAAATGTGAGGAGGTGATGGAGTGAGAGTTTCTTGTTAAATGTAAGGAGGTGATGGAGTGAGAGTTTCTTGCTAAATGTGAGGAGGTGATGGAGTGAGAGTCTCTTGTTAAATGTGAGGAGGTGATGGAGTGAGAGTTTCTTGTTAAATGTGAGGAGGTGATGGAGTGAGAGTTTCTTGTTAAATGTGAGGAGGTGATGGAGTGAGAGTTTCTTGCTAAATGTGAGGAGGTGATGGAGTGAGAGTCTCTTGCTAAAAGTGAGGAGGTGATGGAGTGAGAGTTTCTTGTTAAATGTGAGGAGGTGATGGAGTGAGAGTTTCTTGCTAAATGTGAGGAGGTGATGGAGTGAGAGTTTCTTGTTAAATGTGAGGAGGTGATGGAGTGAGAGTTTCTTGTTAAATGTGAGGAGGTGATGGAGTGAGAGTTTCTTGCTAAATGTGAGGAGGTGATGGAGTGAGAGTTTCTTGCTAAATGTGAGGAGGTGATGGAGTGAGAGTCTCTTGCTAAATGTGAGGAGGTGATGGAGTGAGAGTTTCTTGCTAAATGTGAGGAGGTGATGGAGTGAGAGTTTCTTGTTAAATGTGAGGAGGTGATGGAGTGAGAGTTTCTTGTTAAATGTGAGGAGGTGATGGAGTGAGAGTCTCTTGCTAAATGTGAGGAGGTGATGGAGTGAGAGTTTCTTGTTAAATGTGAGGAGGTGATGGAGTGAGAGTTTCTTGTTAAATGTGAGGAGGTGATGGAGTGAGAGTTTCTTGCTAAATGTGAGGAGGTGATGGAGTGAGAGTTTCTTGTTAAATGTGAGGAGGTGATGGAGTGAGAGTTTCTTGTTAAATGTGAGGAGGTGATGGAGTGAAAGTTTCTTGTTAAATGTGAGGAGGTGATGGAGTGAGAGTTTCTTGCTAAATGTGAGGAGGTGATGGAGTGAGAGTCTCTTGCTAAATGTGAGGAGGTGATGGAGTGAGAGTTTCTTGCTAAATGTGAGGAGGTGATGGAGTGAGAGTTTCTTGTTAAATGTGAGGAGGTGATGGAGTGAGAGTTTCTTGTTAAATGTGAGGAGGTGATGGAGTGAGAGTCTCTTGCTAAATGTGAGGAGGTGATGGAGTGAGAGTTTCTTGTTAAATGTAAGGAGGTGATGGAGTGAGAGTTTATTGTTAAATGCGAGGAGGTGATGGAGTGAGAGTTTCATGCTAAATGTGAGGAGGTGATGGAGTGAGAGTTTCTTGTTAAATGTGAGGAGGTGATGGAGTGAGAGTTTCTTGCTAAATGTGAGGAGGTGATGGAGTGAGAGTCTCTTGTTAAATGTGAGGAGGTGATGGAGTGAGAGTTTCTTGTTAAATGTGAGGAGGTGATGGAGTGAGAGTTTCTTGCTAAATGTGAGGAGGTGATGGAGTGAGAGTTTCTTGCTAAATGTGAGGAGGTGATGGAGTGAGAGTTTCTTGTTAAATGTGAGGAGGTGATGGAGTGAGAGTCTCTTGTTAAATGTGAGGAGGTGATGGAGTGAGAGTTTCTTGTTAAATGTGAGGAGGTGATGGAGTGAGAGTTTCTTGTTAAATGTGAGGAGGTGATGGAGTGAGAGTTTCTTGTTAAATGTGAGGAGGTGATGGAGTGAGAGTTTCTTGCTAAATGTGAGGAGGTGATGGAGTGAGAGTTTCTTGTTAAATGTGAGGAGGTGATGGAGTGAGAGTTTCTTGTTAAATGTGAGGAGGTGATGGAGTGAGAGTTTCTTGTTAAATGTAAGGAGGTGATGGAGTGAGAGTCTCTTGTTAAATGTGAGGAGGTGATGGAGTGAGAGTTTCTTGTTAAATGTAAGGAGGTGATGGAGTGAGAGTTTCTTGCTAAATGTGAGGAGGTGATGGAGTGAGAGTCTCTTGTTAAATGTGAGGAGGTGATGGAGTGAGAGTTTCTTGTTAAATGTGAGGAGGTGATGGAGTGAGAGTTTCTTGTTAAATGTGAGGAGGTGATGGAGTGAGAGTTTCTTGCTAAATGTGAGGAGGTGATGGAGTGAGAGTCTCTTGCTAAAAGTGAGGAGGTGATGGAGTGAGAGTTTCTTGTTAAATGTGAGGAGGTGATGGAGTGAGAGTTTCTTGCTAAATGTGAGGAGGTGATGGAGTGAGAGTTTCTTGTTAAATGTGAGGAGGTGATGGAGTGAGAGTTTCTTGTTAAATGTGAGGAGGTGATGGAGTGAGAGTTTCTTGCTAAATGTGAGGAGGTGATGGAGTGAGAGTTTCTTGCTAAATGTGAGGAGGTGATGGAGTGAGAGTCTCTTGCTAAATGTGAGGAGGTGATGGAGTGAGAGTTTCTTGTTAAATGTGAGGAGGTGATGGAGTGAGAGTTTCTTGTTAAATGTGAGGAGGTGATGGAGTGAGAGTTTCTTGTTAAATGTGAGGAGGTGATGGAGTGAGAGTCTCTTGCTAAATGTGAGGAGGTGATGGAGTGAGAGTTTCTTGTTAAATGTGAGGAGGTGATGGAGTGAGAGTTTCTTGTTAAATGTGAGGAGGTGATGGAGTGAGAGTTTCTTGCTAAATGTGAGGAGGTGATGGAGTGAGAGTTTCTTGTTAAATGTGAGGAGGTGATGGAGTGAGAGTTTCTTGTTAAATGTGAGGAGGTGATGGAGTGAAAGTTTCTTGTTAAATGTGAGGAGGTGATGGAGTGAGAGTTTCTTGCTAAATGTGAGGAGGTGATGATGTGAGAGTCTCTTGCTAAATGTGAGGAGGTGATGGAGTGAGAGTTTCTTGCTAAATGTGAGGAGGTGATGGAGTGAGAGTTTCTTGTTAAATGTGAGGAGGTGATGGAGTGAGAGTTTCTTGTTAAATGTGAGGAGGTGATGGAGTGAGAGTCTCTTGCTAAATGTGAGGAGGTGATGGAGTGAGAGTTTCTTGTTAAATGTAAGGAGGTGATGGAGTGAGAGTTTCTTGTTAAATGCGAGGAGGTGATGGAGTGAGAGTTTCATGCTAAATGTGAGGAGGTGATGGAGTGAGAGTTTCTTGTTAAATGTGAGGAGGTGATGGAGTGAGAGTTTCTTGCTAAATGTGAGGAGGTGATGGAGTGAGAGTCTCTTGTTAAATGTGAGGAGGTGATGGAGTGAGAGTTTCTTGTTAAATGTGAGGAGGTGATGGAGTGAGAGTTTCTTGCTAAATGTGAGGAGGTGATGGAGTGAGAGTTTCTTGCTAAATGTGAGGAGGTGATGGAGTGAGAGTTTCTTGTTAAATGTGAGGAGGTGATGGAGTGAGAGTTTCTTGCTAAATGTGAGGAGGTGATGGAGTGAGAGTCTCTTGTTAAATGTGAGGAGGTGATGGAGTGAGAGTTTCTTGTTAAATGTGAGGAGGTGATGGAGTGAGAGTCTCTTGTTAAATGTGAGGAGGTGATGGAGTGAGAGTCTCTTGCTAAATGTGAGGAGGTGATGGAGTGAGAGTTTCTTGTTAAATGTGAGGAGGTGATGGAGTGAGAGTCTCTTGTTAAATGTGAGGAGGTGATGGAGTGAGAGTCTCTTGCTAAATGTGAGGAGGTGATGGAGTGAGAGTTTCTTGTTAAATGTGAGGAGGTGATGGAGTGAGAGTTTCTTGTTAAATGTGAGGAGGTGATGGAGTGAGAGTTTCTTGTTAAATGTGAGGAGGTGATGGAGTGAGAGTCTCTTGCTAAATGTGAGGAGGTGATGGAGTGAGAGT
>NC_139650.1:7336782-7341782 GCF_964638095.1 Poromitra crassiceps
AGAGAGAGAGAGAGAGAGAGAGCGATGGGATGAAAGATACAGCAAGCGGGAATGGTTTGAGGTTTCAGAGGGAATGAGTCAACATGACTCAAATCTGGCAGGATGAGGAGGGAGGGATGAGAGAGACAGAGATGACAGACAGACACAAGACAGACATGGCATAAAGCCCCCTCTAGTGTATTTTTGTCATGTTTAAGTTTCTGAGTCATATCCTGACAGGGTTGATTAGCAAAACTGTTCGCCAATTAAACGCTTTGACAAATACATTTGGTGCTCAAGTCTAAAAAGTTGAGTTCGTTGCTAAAATGGAAAGATGACCTACGTACGACTCAATGGAACCCTCTAGTCGGCATGACACTCTAACTGAGGACGAGCTGGCATGTTACAGTATAGCTGTTAGCTACAGTACGTTAGCGCATACGTTAGTGTGTATACAGCGCATGTGCTGTAAGCTGTGTGCAGCGCCTCATGGCAAACAAGGAAGTAACTTCGGTCGTACTCTGTTAGTTACTATTGCTTCGTTTGGTTCATCTTTGTTAGATCTCGGTCCCGTGTGGATTTACTTTGAAGACGGCCCTTTCATGGATCATGATTTCATCTCTCTTGTGACGTTTTCATGAAGTAATATGAAGTCAGTAAAGTGCATGATGTCATATTCATGCAGGAGGAGGAATGAGAGAGTGAAGAGATGAAAGGAGGAAAGAAGGAGACAGAGCAGAACATGTTTCAGAGCTAAAGCTGCAAGCTGATGTCAGAACAGGAACAGGACCGAATGCAGGCAGAAAGAGATGTAAAGACATGAAAGAGGAGAGAGAGCGAGAGACAGAGAGAGAGAGACAGAGACAGAGAGAGAGACAGAGAGAGACAGAGAGACAGATAGACAGAGACAGAGAGACAGAGAGAGACAGAGAGAGAGAGACAGAGAGGGAGAGAGACAGAGAGAGAGACAGAGAGACAGAGACAGAGAGAGACAGAGGGAGAGAGACAGAGAGAGACAGAGGGAGAGAGACAGAGAGGGAGAGATAGAGAGAGACAGAGAGACAGAGAGAGACAGAGACAGAGAGAGTTGACAACAGTAGTGCACCGCTGCTGCTTTCAGCTGAGAAATGTCTCCTCTAAATCCTCTCCATCTGGACAAGGTCAGCCATGGTTTGATCTGCTCTCACTGAGTCCCCAAGCTCTGTGTCTCTCTCCCCTCTCTCTGCCTCTGTCTCTCTCTCTGTCTCACTCACTCACTCACTCACTCACTCACTCACTCACTCACTCACTCTCTCTTTCTCTCACTCTCCCTCTCTCTGTCAAAAGTCAGTCAGGACCTAACTCCTCCCTGCTAGCCATGTTATTTTCTAAGCTAGAGAAGCCCAGGACTTAAAAAAAAAAAAAAAAGTTATGGAAGTTATTGTTATGGAAAAACTGTGTCAGAATTCTAAACCGGGTTAGGAGCATTTTGAGTATACCAGATGGCTTTTCTTTCTTTTCCTTTCCTGTGTCTGAGCTTGTTCGAGGGTTTTTTCTTGCTTTTTTGTATTCTAAGAAAATTTGAAAAATAAAATATTGGGGGAAGGGGGGGGGGCAGCGTACAGTTGCTGTCGGGCACAAAACTTCAGCTGAGAGTGGGTAGGAGGAGAAAGAGAGAGAGAGAGAGAGAGAGAGAGATTGCATTTAAGCGGGGAAGAAAGAGGGGAAGCAGAATGGAGGCGGAAGAAGGGATGAATGGAGAAGATAGGAGGCGAGCGGACATGTTTATTTTGCTCAGAGTCATTGAGCTAATTGAACGTCCTGGAGTTCAGTATGAGAAGGCCAAACATGTCATAACGATGAACGGAGGAGGAGAGAGGGGAGAGGAGGAGAGAACGAGCCATGGAGAGTGAACATCAGGTTGAAAGAGAGCGGAGATGGCAGGAGAAAACAGAGAGAGGGGAGGAGAGAGAGAGAGAGAGAGAGAGAGAGAGAGAGAGAGAGAGAGAGAGATGTTTCCGGGCTAAATTCATGGTGGCTGATGTGGAGTGAAAGAGTGCACATCATGGCTCGTTGTTCAAATAGCTCATTTCCGGCCGACGTTTGTCAAATAAAGAAACAGCATATAGAGCCTGATATCAATACCTTTTGATATGATATCCTGCTTCCTGTTATAAATACCACAGTTAGAAAGATCAGTCATGAATGCACTTCCACCTCTGGGCTGGGACTGATCTATCTGATACTGGCCTCATCAGATAAGAGCACGTCATATACTGTAATAATGTACATATAGTCCAGAGAGCTTGCTCTCGGACCATACATACAAACGTCATTGCTTGCCTTTGCACATTTGATTTATTCAATTCATTGTTCAGTTATGTCTTCTGTAAATTAATCCTTCATTTAAATGCCTCGAATACCCCCCCCCCCCCCCCCCCACCACCACCACTGAACAGTTGGCTAGGTCTCCCTGCCTTAAACAGCTGCTAATCCAGCTCAAAGAATGTCAGCTTGCTGCTTATTGAGAGGTGATTTGAGTTAAGTTGTGGACCAGTGATGTCATTCGTGCACAAATGACATCACTGGTCCACAACTTCAATCAAATCACCTCTCAATAACGGTCAAATGAAATGAATGCCTGCAAAACCGTTTACACTTTTTGGACACGTGTGAGATCATGTGCAAAACAAATCGGCATTGTTTTTTTTCATTGAAGTTCTCCTTTAAGTACTGAAATCTGATCAAATTGTGATGAAAAACATTATGGCCAGTAGGCAGCTGGCTGCATGAACACATCGTAGCCTAGCACAGCTTCATTATGCACTTACAGTACTTTTCCATGGGCTAATATATGGGTCAATAGACCAGAATAAAGCCATTATAAAGGAGTGCTGCCAAACCTCCTGCGTAGTCTAACCACAGCCTCCTCCCTAGTCTAACCACAGCCTCCTCCCTAGTCTAACCACAGCCTCCTCTCCAGTCTAACCACAGCCTCCTCCCTAGTCTAACCACAGCTTCCTCTCCAGTCTAACCACAGCCTCCTCCCTAGTCTAACCACAGCCTCCTCCCTAGTCTAACCACAGCCTCCTCCCTAGTCTAACCACAGCCTCCTCTCCAGTCTAACCACAGCCTCCTCCCCAGTCTAACCACAGCCTCCTGCCTAGTCTAACCAGAGCCTCCTCCCCAGTCTAACCACAGCCTCCTGCCCAGTCCAACCACAGCCTCCTCCCCAGTCTAACCACAGCCTCCTGCCTAGTCTAACCAGAGCCTCCTCCCCAGTCCAACCACAGCCTCCTCCCCAGTCTAACCACAGCCTCCTCCCCAGTCTAACCACAACCTGCTGCCCAGTCTAACCACAGCCTCCTCTCCAGGCTAACCACAGCCTCCTGCCTAGTCTAACCACAGCCTCCTCCCTAGTCTAACCACAGCCTCCTCCCCAGTCTAACCACAGCCTCCTCCCCAGTCTAACCACAGCCTCCTCCCCAGTCTAACCACAGCCTCCTCTCCAGTCTAACCACATCCTCCTGCCTAGTCTAACCACAGCCTCCTGCCTAGTCTAACCACAGCCTCCTCCCCAGTCTAACCACAGCCTCCTCTCCAGTCTAACCACAGCCTCCTCTCCAGTCTAACCACAGCCTCCTGCCTAGTCTAACCACAACCTCCTCTCCAGTCTAACCACAGCCTCCTCCCTAGTCTAACCACAGCCTCCTCCCCAGTCTAACCACAGCCTCCTCCCTAGTCTAACCACAGCCTCCTCCCCAGTCTAACCACAGCCTCCTCCCTAGTCTAACCACAGCCTCCTCTCCAGTCTAACCACAGCCTCCTCTCCAGGCTAACCACAGCCTCCTCCCCAGTCTAACCACAGCCTCCTCCCTAGTCTAACCACAGCCTCCTCCCCAGTCTAACCACAGCCTCCTCCCCAGTCTAACCACAGCCTCCTCCCCAGTCTAACCACAGCCTCCTGCCTAGTCTAACCACAGCCTCCTGCCTAGTCTAACCACAGCCTCCTCTCCAGTCTAACCACAGCCTCCTGCCTAGTCTAACCACAGCCTCCTGCCTAGTCTAACCACAGCCTCCTCTCCAGTCTAACCACAGCCTCCTGCCTAGTCTAACCACAACCTCCTCTCCAGTCTAACCACAGCCTACTGCCTAGTCTAACCACAGCCTCCTCCCCAGTCTAACCACAGCCTCCTCCCCAGTCTAACCACAGCCTCCTCCCCAGTCTAACCACAGCCTCCTCTCCAGTCTAACCACAGCCTCCTGCCTAGTCTAACCACAGCCTCCTCCCCAGTCTAACCACAGCCTCCTCCCCAGTCTAACCACAGCCTCCTCCCCAGTCTAACCACAGCCTCCTCCCCAGTCTAACCACAGCCTCCTCCCCAGTCTAACCACAGCCTCCTCCAGTGGGCACTGAGCAGACAGCCGAGGAGTCGGGGGTTCATGTTCTTCTCAGCAGCAGCTGGATGGCACACTCCGGCTCAGATAGGGTTCATGTTCTTCTCAGGGGCAGCTGGATGGCACACTCTGGCTCAGATAGGGTTCATGTTCTTCTCAGCAGCAGCTGGATGGCACACTCCGGCTCAGATAGGGTTCATGTTCTTCTCAGCAGCAGCTGGATGGCACACTCCGGCTCAGATAGGGTTCATGTTCTTCTCAGGGGCAGCTGGATGGCACACTCTGGCTCAGATAGGGTTCATGTTCTTCTCAGGGGCAGCTGGATGGCACACTCCGGCTCAGATAGGGTTCATGTTCTTCTCAGCAGCAGCTGGATGGCACACTCCGGCTCAGATAGGGTTCATGTTCTTCTCAGCAGCAGCTGGATGGCACACTCCAGCTCAGATAGGGTTCATGTTCTTCTCAGGGGCAGCTGGATGGCACACTCCGGCTCAGATAGGGTTCATGTTCTTCTCAGGGGCAGCTGGATGGCACACTCCGGCTCAGATAGGGTTCATGTTCTTCTCAGCAGCAGCTGGATGGCACACTCCGGCTCAGATAGGGTTCATGTTCTTCTCAGGGGCAGCTGGATGGCACACTCTGGC
>NC_139650.1:7349282-7386782 GCF_964638095.1 Poromitra crassiceps
TTAAAAAAACGCAGCGAACAATTCGGACTCTGTGTGCAAGGACCTTTACTCTGTCCCTTCAGTAGAGGCTCAGCTTACAGCAGCAGCATCAGGGACGTGACGTCTGCACTGTAAAACAGCCCTATCAGGGAAGCACATTGCGTGCAAACGTTCTGTTTACAGTACACACTTTGTTCTGCTTGGCTTGGTTTGAGCTCAGAGGAGCGATGTGACGTTTCAATTTGCAATGACAAATATGTATTTTCTAATTTAAGATACTACTTTCCTACTTCATTCTCCTACGTTCCATCCCTGGCAGCTGCATATGTAGCTTTTACATATAGCTTTTGCCAACATACATTAGAGCAGTTGAATGCCCACATAAGCAGCGGATTAGTTAAATTTAGCTCATATGTTCTGTAGCGTACATTCTTAATTCACTGAGACCACAGCTTATTTGCATCACGAGCATAAATGCCAGCTGTATGCTGTAAAAGCAGCTGTTCAACTCAACCCGGTATTTAGCATAATTGTACATTAATTTAATTGAATAATGTAACATCAACAAATATCTATGTAAATGCCTATGCAAATAACGTGAAAGCATTGTGCGCAGATTCTACATCACGAGAGGAAAAGTCGATATTGTCGTTCCCACTTTGGACATTTTTAACCTTTGAGCCTTGGAGCGTGTCCAAAAAGGCTGCGACTACGTCTTTTCCCTTCCGCCTCAATGCCAAACTGGCCTCAAAGCAACATCACACCCGAGTGGCTGCTTCTCCCACTGACTGACTTTGTGCAGCAGCGGCAGAATGACGGGGAGAAAATGTGCTGCAGGCCGTTTCAATTCATTTATGAGCCAGAGAACATGAAGGTATGTTCACTGAATGTACAAAATATCAGGGAGACGTATTCTTGCAGTACAGTGTACTGTACTCACCTCACCAGTGTACTACTGAATACACTGATGAGGTGAGTCTGGTCAAAGTCATTCCCTTATTCAATATATACCACTCACACAGGAGAGGTATAACGAGCAGCAGACAAATGAGAGAATCTTTGAGACAGGTGGGATGCTGCAAAAACAGGCTGCAAATCCATCTGCGGACCCATTTTAACCAGGGTTTGACCGATATGGGTTTTGAACACTGATATTTTGGTACCACTCCAAAGCTGACAATTTCTGCTTCACGGGAGTTTTGAAATCCCATTGATAGGATTAGCGAATCAAAAGGTATCAAAAATTTAACAATAGCTCTTTTTTTTATGTCGATAATATGTATGTATGTTTATTTTTATTTTATTTTATTTTATTGTGTCTGAGCGTGTTCGTTTGTCTTGTGTGTGCATTGTTCCGAAAATCTTTAAATAAAATATTGGGAGGAGGGGGGGATGCTATTTTTAGCCACTGGCGGGCATAAAATTATAATGCGCAAATTGTACAGTATTCTTTGCTAGCTCTCGCGGGCCAAATACAATGAGGTGCAGGGCCAGATTGGGCCGGCAGGGCGTTAGTTTGACAGATGTGCTCTACATGTTAAGAGAGTGCAGGAACCTTTTCATGAATTTATGCGACTTGAATCTGGTGACCTTTGTTTTGACCTTTGGCCCAGTGATGGCAGTGTTTGACCTTTGACCCAGTGATGGCAGTGTTTGACCTTTGACCCAGTGATGGCAGTGTTCAACTGGAGGATGGCTGACTCAGCTGTTTGAATAAAACATGCTATGGAACTACCCAGTGAGCACCTGACCTGACATGGATTAGTACTTCACAGCTCTCTCTCTCTCTCTCTCTCTCTCTCCCTCTCAGCCACAGTAAGTAATCAGATTACAAACGAGGAATTTGTCTTAAGCTGTGTTCACACCGAGATATTTATTTTTCACTCTGTGGCTTGATTCAACCCTTTGGAATCGCTCTGTCGCTCTGTTTAAATCGCTCATCAACAGGCACACGAATTGACGGACATGTGGGGGTTATAACGTTACGCAATGTCATGATATTTGTCCACTACGAGCCACCGTCATTGTTTACAAGCTAAAGCCTATCAGCGTGCTCCTAATGCGAGCTCCATACCGGTAGTACAGACTTCACTTCATGTCAGCTGTCACCCTGTCAATCAGCTGTCAATGCGGTTTGTTGCCACACAATAAACCAGCGGTTTGTTCCAAGCCAGAGTGATCCTTGACTCGCTCTCACACGGCAGCCAATCAGCGTTGAGCGCGCGAGCGACTGATGCCAGCGTATTCTCGCTCGAGTTGGGATATTTCATCTTGGGCGACGAGCGTATTTTCTCCCTATCGCTCTGTCTCTGTCGCTCGGACGCCCAGCGATTTTTCTCCCAGGCGAATATACGCTCAATCGCTCGTTTGCATTGACTTTGTATGTAAACTCGATGCCAGCGAAAAACTTTAATAGGTCGGTGTGAACGCACCTTTAGTGCAAGTATGATGCAGCATGGCGGTCAACAGTCACAAAACAATCACAAAATTTTAAGTGTGCAGTCCTTTAAAGTGACTGTCCCTTTAAACTGTCCCTGTGACGAGAGGTTCTGGTTCTGCCATACATCAGTCTTCCGCCAAGGGGGAGTGCCTCAAAGAGTTTGTGGCCTGGGTGGGAGGGGTCATCCATGATTTATCCAGACCAATTCAGCGTCCTGACTCCTGGCAGTGTACAGGTCCTGAAAGGATGGCAGGCTGCATCCGATCACCTTTTCATCACAGCGGATCTCTCTCTCTCTAACTCATCTAAGAACTCCATAAGAATGTGACACGGTCTGGTGAAGGGAGTAACAAGGTTGCTTTTCAAAAACATTTGTTTTTTTTAATATTACGCAACTTTAGATGTTGAAGAACACACTCAATATAACAAAGAACAGTTTTAGAACCACTAAATACTTTGAATGTTGCTTTTATGAGTACCAACATTCAAATAAGCATATCTTCTTCCAAGTATCTTCAGATTGCAATGTGTGACACATCATTTGAAAGCTCACAATCTGCACTTTCATAATCTGTAAAAACTGAAAAATGAGCTTGCCCTAAAATTGAGGTAAATTTGAGTAACATTTAGGGCCTAAATGTTACTCAAAACACTCACAAATAGCTTTCATGTCACTCAGCCTCTGGCAGTCATTGGAAGCCCTCAGCGCTGAGGTAAGAGTAGCTGTGAAGAGCTCATTGTCTTTCTAAAGGCAACTTGCTCGCCTCAACACAACAGACATGATTCATTGATGTGCTGTTTTTGACTGGGAACCGATTGATTTCCCACTATCCAATAGCACATGGATGAACAATAACTAATCAACAAGCACAAAACACAGTTCTCTTATACAGTAGGCAACAACAACAACAACAACAACAACACACATGAACACACACACAAAGAAACAAAACAAAGCACAAGGCACAGAATAGCATTCAGGTCCTAACAAGCCTCCACTCTGCTTTAGTGCCTTTGAGCAAGGCAGTGAATCCCATCAGCTGCACAGAGAGACGCTGCTCTGTGAGCTGAGCCTCTCCGTGCAGGCAGGCTGCTCTGTGAGCTGAGCCTCTCCGTGCAGGCAGGCTGCTCTGTGAGCCGAGCCTCTCCGTGCAGGCAGGCTGCTCTGTGAGCTGAGCCTCTCCGTGCAGGCAGGCTGCTCTGTGAGCCGAGCCTCTCCGTGCAGGCAGGCTGCTCTGTGAGCTGAGCCTCTCCGTGCAGGCAGGCTGCTCTGTGAGCTGAGCCTCTCCGTGCAGGCAGGCTGCTCTGTGAGCTGAGCCTCTCCGTGCAGGCAGGCGAAGTGGACAGAGAGTTTCAGTAATGGATCGCCTTTACGTTCAATTATGCATCTAACGAGCCACGCATACCCGACGCCTGCCCTGCGCGCTGCCATATTGGATCAAGTGTTTGGCCGGGACAGCTGGGGGGAAAGTGCTTTACATTCAGCGGGTGAAATTTCAAGAAGCTGGAGATAAATGATGCTGCTGATGAGGCGCAGATCAAAGTGAGTGTGGAGACAGTGATGTATGATGCCTGTTTCCACGGGCACTACCGCCGCTAAAGTACGGCCACAGCGGTCGCGGAAGTGCTTGCATTTTCTTTTTTCTGTTTGTTTTTTGCACCAGTTCAAGTCCAACAAGAAACCTGAGAATCCACAGATCCCAATGGTATTAGTCTGATCACTCTCAAAACGCACTGAAATAGCAGCTGAAGAAAACACCTCCTGGGATTGCTGCGAGAAGTTGAACCCTCTAGATAGCTGGTTTCTCTATAAGCGCTGCATGGGGCCTTCACAGTGGCTGCAGAACACCATTTCATCAAGAAACAACACTTGAATAAATAAAGGTATTGATTATGAGCGGTGTTACCTAACACAGAAGCAGAGCATAATCTCAATCTGAACTATTTAGTCCCACTGTTAGCCTCCAGGCTAGCACTGAAGCTAGCACTGAATCATGCATCAGCTGCTGGCTTTGTCTTTTCCATTTGGCTCAGAGTGAAGGCCAGTGTTACATAAGGCTTAAGCCTAAGTCTGTCTGTCTGTCTGTCTGTCTGTCTGTCTGTCTGTCTGTCTGTATGTCTGCCTGCCTGCCTGTCTGTCTGTCTGCCTGCCTGCCTGCCTGTCTGTCTGTCTGTCTGTCTGTCTGGCTGCCTGTCTGTCTTACATAAGCCCAGCTCTGTCTACTCTGGTGAGCTACCCAAGGCGTCCTGGTGGGAGGAACAGCAATCAGTTTAGATGCATTATTTAACTCTTTTAGGAGAGTGGGCGCTCCTACCTCCTTACAGTTAGGTCAGTCAGTCAGTCAGTCAGTCAGTCAGTCTGTCTGTCGGTCTGTCTGTGTGTCTGTGTGTCTGTCTGTCTGTCTGTCTGTCTGTCTGTCTGTCTGTCCATCCATCCGTCTGTCTATTTATCTATCTCAGTATTGTGACTGATGCAAAAGAGACGGGACAGACAGTGAGACAGACAGTGAGACAGACAGTGAGACAGACAGAGGAGTGCAGCAGGATAGTGTGACCCGGGAATCGAACCCGTATCGTTGCATAAGTGCATTAGCAGGATGAGGCTGCAGGACGCCACGCGGAAAGCAATAAGCTCCATGGTGTCTCGGCTCTGACCCACAAGTAATTTAGAGAGCACCCTCGCTGTCTCGTTTCCTCTGAAAAACAGGTAAAAATTGAAATAAGTACCTGGGGAAAAGGTAATGACTCTGCCATGCCGCTTTTTCTCAAAGTAATTTGGGGGGATCTGCCTCGGTAGGTTTTGTTAAAAAAAAGTAGAAAAGTAATAACTTCCTTTATAAAGTAATACAAACTTTAGCTCTCCAAAGCTACTGATGGTGGTTGGCAAGAATACTTCCTGAAACAGAACACAGAGCAAATAAACGACTGATATTAATAATATTATTACTTTTGGGCCTTTTTCATTATGAAAGAGAGTGAACTGGGTGTTTGATGAAGTTGGACCTGGGTTTATGTTGTTGGATGTACTTTGTGCAGTCAGACTCTTCACTTCTGTGTGTTTAACAAGCTTTTAGTACGGTCATAAATAAAAACAAACATGGAGGCACCAGATGAAGCACCTGTTAATTCATGTGTGGTCGCTGTCCTAGCAGTTACCACTACCTGCATGATCATTAGGAGCAGATATAATGAGGTCCTTTATCAAGCATCAACATGATCTGCCCGTGTTACGTCCTCCGGCTTGGTCGGGCTTCATTGGACATTGGCTGTGTCTGCAGGTGGGAAGCCGGATTAAGGGTATGTGTCCTGGTCGCCTCCTCTGGTCTGTTTGAGGCGGAAGGGAACTGGTGGGAATAGCGTGATCCTCCACACGTGCTACGTCCTGCCGGTGAAGCTCCCCGCTGTCAGGTGAAAAGAAGCGGCTGGCAACTGCGCATGTGTCGGAGGAAGCATGGTGCTAGCCTACGGCTCTCCCCAGAGAGATCGCTGATCGCCGATCGCTGATCGGCGACCGCCAGGCTGCTGTACAGCAGATCATAGCAGTAAGTACGGTAGCCTGGCAGGGTGAGTGATGTCACAAGTGTTATGTTCCATTGGTGGGTTTTCAGGTGCGCGTGCCAGCTGTTTTACAAAAACGAGTCTAGATGCAGCTATATGTGGGGGGGAAGAAGAGAGAATCCTATGGCTACATACCAGTCCCACATATTAGCAATGTGGTCTCCAACCTGCACCATGTTCTTTAAATTTAGGCAAGTAGAACAACTTTGGATAAGGTTTGAGCTACTTCAATGTGATACTACTTCCTGTTTAACGTGCCACAACATTTAATTTGGTGTCAATAAGTCGTGTTCATTTCACATTCTATGAGATCAGGTTAGCATTTATCCAGGCACCAGAGAGAGAGAGAGAGAGAGAGAGAGACAGAGAGAGAGAGAGAGAGAGAGAGAGAGAGAGAGAGAGAGAGAGAGAATGAGAGAGAGATGATTATCAGCCATGTTGGCTAAAGCAGCTATGGCTCATGTACCATCTAAACCGGAATTCCCCTCACCACCCGATGCTTCTCTGCTAGGCAAACATTTGAGTAGTTCTTCTTCCTCACGGGTCAGTCACTGTATTCAAGAATTATCCACATTTACTTCATGATAGAATTACAGAACTGATGTGTTTCCATGGCAACAGTATCACTTCAACTCACACTTGTGTTGACCATTCCAACTTTTAGTTTCACTATAACAACACTTATTTCCATCACAACAGTATACAGTATTCTGGGGCACCGGCAATTTTTTAAATCAACCCCAAGAGATTATCACGACACACAAGGACATCATGTGCTCCCTCTACCGTCTAAGCACATGGTCTGGATCTAATCACATGGTCTGGATCTAATCACATGGTCTGGATCTAATCACATGGTCTGACTGGATCTAGGCTTCCTTTACTTTTGCTCACAAAATGATTAAATTAACCAACGAGTATCGCAGCACAGAGCTTAAAACAAACCCTCGCACACAAAACAACCAACTGACAATTCCACAACAACGAGTCAACCTACATTTCAGGCTGTGCTGCAATATACTCTCTGGTTCATTTAATCATGTGTGTGACCCTTCCATATGAATACATTTCTGTTCTGTTCCCAGACAGAAGCAAAAACCACAACAAGAGCACCAGCTCAGCTCATTCATTATTTGTCATTAACAAATGGTGCAACAGCTGACGGGGACCGGCTTAGTCCTGACGGGGACCGGCTTAGTCCTGTGTGTACAGTTCAAAAAAGAAAAAGTCCAGATGCCAGTTTGCTGTGCTGGTCTGGACAGTGGCTGTGAGAAAGCTTCGCTAACTGACTGTTGGGTAATTAATGCGTGATTGATTACACATCAGATGCAGCCTCCATATGGGCTGACATGGGGCCGTCGCTGGCTGTAGCCCAATGTTCTGTACGCTAGGCTAGCAAGAGAGAACATTTCAGCCGCCGCACAGTCTGCTGGTGTGTGTGGCTGTGTGTGTGGTTGTGTGTGTGTGGTTGTGTGTGTGTGTGTGTGTGTGTGTGTGTGTGTGTCCATGCCCATTTTGTCTCAGTATGTCTTAACGTGTCGTGAAACATTTGTGGCAGCACCCTTCGTCTTGCAAACGAGATTAATTGGCGTTTCCTCGTCCCGCCCGGTGCGCGTTTGTTAACAGCGGCGGCAGGAGGCGTCGGCCATCTTGCCCTGCGGTAATTGATTTGTTTGAAGTGAGACAGGAGGAGGATGAGGGGGCCCCGCCCGCCGGAGACGCGTCTTCGGACAAAAGAAGCATTAGCCGGGATTAATCTGGATTAACCAGGAGAGATGCTGATGGACAGCCCCCCCCCCCCCCCCCCCAAAAGCCCCCCCTCCGCTCCACAGGCTCACTGTCTCCTCCTGTGCCACGTCTGAGCAGATTAGATGCGACCATTCCCTGGTAGAATATACTTGCAGAGAAATGAAGTTATTATATAACTCAAGTTCAGGAACAAACATCCCACCCTCCTCTCTCACTAATGCAATCACCTGCGCTACATTAGCCTAACGCAATCATCTGCAGACTCATATCAAGTGTTTCTTTAGATACGCCCTCTCTCTACCGTTTTGTCTCAGTTCTAGGGAGGACTATTAATGTAATAGAACAGCTAGAACAGTCTGGTAAGTTCAGAAAATGACATCAGTTTATCATCATCATCATCATCATCATCATCACTTTACTGTCAGACTCAAGGTCCAATAAAAAACACACAACACATATAAACCAGGTAAACATCACAATAAGAACACTAGCAACTCAACAAAACTACAATAAAACACTGTACCAATGTTTCCAGATGGAAGACAGGTATCTGAGATTAGGCTGAGACAGCAACATAATCAGCATATTCTGAGACACATTCAGACGACAGATAAACTTATACATCAGATTTCTCAACAGGGCATGAAAGGTGCTAACTCCTGCTCCACAAACATTTCACTGGCGCTGCAACACCTTGGCTTCCTAAGAAGGATTGTCATTATAAGCAACCTGGAGCTTTTGGATGCTAGCCTGCTTAAACTTGACCCACAGGGGGGCAGTATAGAGAGGAGTACAGTAGGCTCTAAACAGGTTTACCTTTACATCATCTGAGTAAATATAAAACTTCTTCCTCAGCATGTTAGCTTGAGCATACAGTACACGCCTCTGTTTACTGGAATGCAGTCTTTAAAACCATGTCCTATGGGCGTCTGCGTAGTGCAGCGGTAGATTCCCCGCCTATAGTTCCCACCAAGATCACAGGTCACAGGTTCGAGCCCCCGTATTACCTCCGGCTTGGTCGAGTGTAGAGTGACCAGATCCCAACAAACCAAATGTGAGCCGTGTTCGGAATGGTTCACTCGCGGTGGGGGAAAACGCCCATATATCTCAACGGGCTGACTCACCAAAGGAAGGTGCTGCGGCTCTACTCTACAGGATTGGGGATTCAAGAGCAGGTACATAATATATGTACGTCTTTCAGATGTGCGTTTACTGCCTGGGGTTGAATCCCCGATCCTGTCTGCCTGGGCAGGGCTAGCAGCTAAATGCTCACTCTGCTGAATGGGGAGAACGACCAAGCGTCTATGACGAGACACCGCCTGAATGTACAACTGTCAAACTAAATGAATGTCTGCAAAACGGTTTACAGCTTTCGGGATATATACTGCTGATTTTGTAATGATACAAAGCTGGTTGAAAACCGGCGGACTGTCCCTTTAAGCATCACTATAACTAACCGTTAAGCAGGTTAGTTGATGCGTATTAAGCAATAGCTAACCGTTAATTAACGCACCCTTATTGTAACGTGTGACCACGTTTTTCTTTGAGGAAATCACATCTTTACTTCCTCATTATGTATCTTAGATTACTGGCGAGGAATATCCCTAGTATTTTTCTTTTTAAGGTTTAAAGCCATATTCTAGTTTTCTCAACCAGTGGGAACCACAAAGATCATAAGAACAGGAGCAGCAGAAGAAGATAAGTAGCCTGCTTTATAGCAGAAAGCAGGGGAAGTGTCTGTGAGAGTCAGACATGCTTAGCTCAGCAAAATCTACCTTACACGACTGCACCTTATTTACTCCCTAAGTGTTGCTCTGCACCGCGGGCTGCTCTGTGAGATAAACAGGCGTTGTGACTGAACTAGGCCCTCTCTAATGTGCCCATCAGACCACGTGCACACAGACCCTGCGGCGCTGCTGGTTTCTCTCCAAAACCCTCAATGACTTCAGGCTCAAATCGCGCTGTCAAAACCTAAGATAGCATTCAGAGCAGAATGTCAGAGTTTCATGAAAAGAGGGGTATGGGAGGGAGAGGAGAGGAGAGGAGAGGAGAGGAGAGAGGAGAGAGAGGAGAGGAGAGAGGAGGAGAGAGAGGAGAGGAGAGAGGAGGAGAGGAGAGAGGAGAGGAGAGGAGAGAGAGGAGGAGAGGAGAGGAGGGGAGAGAGAGGAGAGGACAAGAGAGGAGAGGAGATGGGAGGAGAGGACAAGAGAGGAGAGGAGATGGGAGGAGAGGAGAGAGAGGAGAGAGGACGAGAGGAGAGAGGAGAGGAGACAGAGGAGAGAGAGGAGAGGAGAGAGGAGGAGAGGACAAGAGAGGAGGAGAGAGGAGAGGAGAGAGGATAGGAGAGAGGAGGAGAGAGGAGGAGAGGAGGAGAGAGGAGAGGAGAGAGGAGAGGACAAGAGAGGAGAGGAGAGAGGAGGAGAGGACAAGAGAGGAGAGGAGAGATGGAGAGGACAAGAGAGGAGAGGAGAGAGGAGAGGACAAGAGAGGAGAGGAGAGAAGAGGAGAGGACAAGAGAGGAGAGGAGATAGGAGAAGACAAGAGAGGAGAGGAGATGGGAGGAGAGGAGAGGAGAGATAGAGAGGACAAGACTAGAGAGGAGAGGAGAGAGGAGAGGACAAGAGAGGAGAGAGAGGAGCGAAGGAGAGTAGAAGGACTTCCCCCTAGACTAAAATAGTGCCACAAGCCGATAGTAGAGTTCACAGAGTTCTCTCTCTTTCTCTCCCTCCCTCTCTCTCCCTCTCCCTCTCTCTCCCTCTCTCTCTCTCTCTCCCTCTCTCTCCCTCTCTCCCTCCCTCTCTTTCTCTCCCTCCCTCTCTCTCTCTCTCTCCCTCTCCCTCTCTCTCCCTCTCTCCCTCTCTCTCTCTCAGCATATGACCCTCTGCTTGCATTGCAGGTTGCATGCATGCTCTTTTGCTTTTGTATGCATCTATGCACAATTCTGTGTACATGTAGGTCTCAGAATGTGTGTGTGTGTGTGTGTGTGTGTGTGTGTGTGCGCATGTGCGTGTGTGTGTGTGTGTGTGTGTGTGTGTGTGTGTGTGTGTGTGTGTGTGTGTGTGTGTGCGTGTGTGTGCATGTGCACATGTGCGTGTGTGTGTGCATGTGTGTGCGTGTGTGTGTGTGTGCATGTGCGTGTGTGCATGCGTGTGTGTGTGTGTATGGGGGGTTGGGAAGGTGGGCATACATGATGTGCTGACTAAGCATTCCTGGCTGTATGCTGGCTATTGTGTCATTGTGTTGTGTTCTGTCACTTTGTCCCTCAGGACAAACGCAGGTATTGTAACGCGGCTCCACTGGCACGCTGTGACATCACATGGTGTCATTCCATTGGCTGGGCCAACACAGTCTGGTCCAAGAATTGGTGCGCTCAACTCTGTAGCCTAATAATTAAAACAAATTGAAACTTAACCTGAATAATAATACTTATATAATAATCAAATTGTACTCTAAATGTGAGTTCGATTTAAAAAATGCACCCCCGTACAGTTGCTATGAAAGGTGAAATTGGCTATATAGACATAAACGTGTAAATTCAAGCATTTTAACATGGGCTGAATGGGTATTTCAGCATTGGCCTCAATGCGACCAACTGAGAGCGCCCCCTCAGGTGCAACAGAGAAGAGCGTGCATCTGCATTAGTCGGAAAAAACGTCTTTGGGGGCACCAACAATTCCTCTATGCACGAAAAAAGGATTTCTGGGTATTGAAGTTCACATTTCAACCACAGTCACCTGTCACGGCCTCCAAAGTGACTTAAACCTTCTTCCTTCAGTGCTGACTGAAGAGGCAATAAGAGGTGAAGTGAATAATACATCACAGTGTCCACATGGACTCATCTGCTCTGTGTGTTTGCAGGACAGCAGAGTTGATGCTGATATTTGCAGCCTGAGTGTTTTATGACTGCAGTGATGTCAAGAGGCTGCTCATTACAGTGAGGATAGTACCGCTGGCAGTGTCAGCGTTCCCATCACAGGACGATAATGGCTTTTATATAGAGGTGGTAGTACACACATTCCTTACTCAAGCAAAAGTACAAATATTAAAGCTAAAAAATATTCTCTGGTACTGTAAGTACCATTTCAAAGCCTTTACTCAAGTTAAATGAGTATTAGTGAACATGAAAAACATATTGTGGACCTGAGATGCTGATCAGCGGCCTTTATTGTTGTTACTCAACTATCAGGACACACCAAGTCAATTGCCTTAACCTAAACCTAAACCCTAAAGGGGATGGGAAAAGTCCGGACACTCAGTCAGTCAGTCATGGAAATGTATAGTGAGTTTAACTAAAGGCTTTGAGGTGGGGGGTGGGGGGGGATACTGAACTATAGTGTGTGAGTCTGATCAAACTTTCTCTAAAAAGTGGGAAAAGGCGGGTGGGTTTCGGTGGAGTGGCTAGGGGGACAAGAAAGGGGGCATAGCTATAGGGATAGGAAGGTGGTAGAGAGTCAGGATTCGAGTGCTGGGTAGGGGTGTGGCTAGGTAGATGTGGGTGGTGGGGCGCATAGCTATAGGGGTAGCAAGATGGTACAGTCAGAATTTGAGTTGGGTACTGGGGGAGTGGCTAGGGCGATATGGGTGCTGGGGGGGGCAAGGCAAGTTAAACCTAAACCCAAACCTAACCTAGTTTAGTTAGTTTATTGGACAGTTGATGCAATACATGATAAAATGAGTCACGCATCATAAGAATGTCAAGGATAGCATAAAAAGGCACAGACTTATTTCCGTTGTGGTCCTTGGTGAGACAACTGACACCTGGATTAGTCCACCTCATTCAAGTGTCTCTTGTATTGATTATAGTGGTATGGCTGGTGCCTTGTGTTCTGCTTCTGTGTGTGTCTGTGTCAAAGCAGTGCCGTCATATCACAGGGTCATAGTTCACATAATGAACACAACTTGCCATGACACCTTATTACCAAAACAGGTAGATCATATTTCACAGAAAGGAGAAAGAGACACCGATGGAGAGATGAAGAAGAGCTACAAATCCAGAGAGAGAGAGAGAGAGAGAGGAGAGGGAGGGAGAGAGAGGAGAGAAAGAGAGAGAGGAGAGAGAGGGAGGGGGTGCATGGATGTTTAAGGGACATTCATGGCTTCTGGCCCCATGCCATCATATTGTGTCAACAAACGGCCCGCAGCTTCTGGACATGAGTGTGTTCTGAAAACGAAAACGCATTATCCAAAAAGCGTGAGTAACACATCTCAAGACAGCAAGTATGATGACTCATTTAAGGGCAGAGTGAGATATGACTGCCTGCGTTTGTGATCTTTGTTGTCTGTTGTCTGGCTGCCTTTTCATGGGGATTTGAAGTTGAACTGAACTGACTCATTCTTGACTTCCCGTACTTCTCAGACTCGCACTATATAGAGAAATAGAACTATTAACCATCCTTGGAGTCCAATTAAGGCCCAGTTATTCACTCAGATATTTCACGTCCTAGTTGCTACAGATGGCTGTGGGAGGAGCAGACGAGATGACTAATCAAGAGAAGAAGCAAGTATTGAATCATACTTCTTCTGCACCGGGGCTACTGGAGTGCACTGTCTCTGTTGAGGACAAGCGGCATAACCTCCGCTTTGGAAAAATGAAGCCAAAAACTGCATTTCCTCAAATGACCACTTGAGGCTGCCTGCAAAAGCGAGTCATTCCCCAGAGACCCCCATGTTAAAATGCCCAACTTTACAGCAGAAATAAACATGTTTCCAGCCTGGTTAAAAAAAACAGTTTTGGTCTCTAATCTCCCTGTCCAACTGTACGCGGGTGGATTTTTATATGCACTCACCCAACCATAGAGTATGCATCCATAGACCTTATACAAACATATATATATTCTATAAAAATATTTCTGATTGTATAGAAGTCAATAGGGAAATGACCCTACTTCTCTCTTGATTTATGACCTCAGTAAACACTTTCCTGATGAGTTTATGGTCTCAATTGTTACTTTAAAGTCTTCTTCAGTAGAGCATGATGTTCATTTGATAAATTATGGTCTCATTTAGAGTCAAATACACAATAAAGCAGACTATGCTTTAGGCTGTGATTAACAGGTCGCCTGTCCAGTAGTCTGCCTGCCTGGAAGCAGGCTGCTGGTATGAGCTCTGTCATTGGCTCCGACCAGCTCTGACCGACCGGCTCCGACCATTTATGGATTTCCTTTCCGCTCCCTGCGCGTCTAATCTGTCGCTCTCAAATGCGTCCGCCGCTGTGAAACAACAACAACAACGTTAGCTCGTTGCTACACGCTGAAAATGGCACGTTTTGACGAAGATTTGGATCATGGAATAAAGCAGGCCTGCTTGGTACTTCCAGTGGATGGTTGTAAAGATAACAGAGCCTTTTTCCCCCTGCTAGCCCAGAGTGACAGTAAGACCAGCCAGACTCTCTCCTGACTGAGCGCAGGTACAGCGTGAAACGGAGATAGTCTGGCAAGCGAGACTACCTGTCCAGTAATCGCACAGCTCCAACCACCGACCAACAGCAGGTGGCGCTGCAGCTCTGTCTAGCGCCAAATAACCAAGCTTGAGGCATCAAAATGAGAAACTAGTGTATATGTTGTCATCTCATGTAGGAGAGACTGAGTACAGATCTCCCCTGCTTGGTCTCTCTCTCCCACCTCCTTCCTACTGTGCGTGGGCACTCCAACCCCCCCCCCCCCCCTCTCTCTCTCTCTCTTTCTCTCTCTCTCTCTCTCTCTCTCTCTCTCTCTCTCTCTCTCTCACACACACACACACACACACACATGCTTGTTAATGCAGAAGTAATGTAGTGAACTCAAGGCGCTCCTATAATAGAATCTGTTGTCAAGCGTATCTCAAATGTGAATTTATAATAAAACGCTTGCCAGAGTACCGAGAACACACACCAATTTACACGCAATTTACACACACACACACACACACACACACACACACACACACACACACACACAAGAACATCACAGTTAATGGAAAAGAGAAGTAAAAGGAAAACAAAAGATTGTTTTTATCGAGTGTTTTCGGATTTCCCCGTTGTTTTCTCCCCAATTGTCCTTGGCCAATTCCCCCCCTGTTCCACTCCCCCTGCTGTCCTGTTCATGTTCCACCTCCCCCTGCTGTCCTGTTCATGTTCCACCCCCCTGCTGTCCTGTTCATGTTCCACCTCCCCCTGCTGTCCTGTTCATGTTCCACCTCCCTGCTGTCCTGTTCATGTTCCACCTCCCTCTGCTGTCCTGTTCATGTTCCACCTCCCTGCTGTCCTGTTCATGTTCCACCTCCCCCTGCTGTCCTGTTCATGTTCCACTCCCCCTGCTGTCCTGTTCATGTTCCACCTCCCCCTCCTATTCTGTTCATGTTCCACCTCCCCCTGCTGTCCTGTTCATGTTCCACCTCCCCCTGCTATTCTGTTCATGTTCCACCTCCCCTGCTGTCCTGTTCATGTTCCACCTCCCCCTGCTGTCCTGTTCATGTTCCACCTCCCTGCTGTCCTGTTCATGTTCCACCTCCCTGCTGTCCTGTTCATGTTCCACCTCCCTGCTGTCCTGTTCATGTTCCACCTCCCTGCTGTCCTGTTCATGTTCCACCTCCCTGCTGTCCTGTTCATGTTCCACCTCCCTGCTGTCCTGTTCATGTTCCACCTCCCTGCTGTCCTGTTCATGTTCCACCTCCCCCTGCTGTCCTGTTCATGTTCCACCTCCCCCTGCTGTCCTGTTCATGTTCCACCTCCCTGCTGTCCTGTTCATGTTCCACCTCCCTGCTGTCCTGTTCATGTTCCACCTCCCCCTGCTGTCCTGTTCATGTTCCACCTCCCTGCTGTCCTGTTCATGTTCCACCTCCCCCTGCTGTCCTGTTCATGTTCCACCTCCCCCTGCTGTCCTGTTCATGTTCCACCTCCCCCTGCTGTCCTGTTCATGTTCCACTCCCCCCTGCTGTCCTGTTCATGTTCCACCTCCCTGCTGTCCTGTTCATGTTCCACCTCCCCTGCTGTCCTGTTCATGTTCCACCTCCCCCTGCTGTCCTGTTCATGTTCCACCTCCCTGCTGTCCTGTTCATGTTCCACCTCCCTGCTGTCCTGTTCATGTTCCACCTCCCCCTGCTGTCCTGTTCATGTTCCACCTCCCTGCTGTCCTGTTCATGTTCCACTCCCCCTGCTGTCCTGTTCATGTTCCACCTCCCCCTGCTGTCCTGTTCATGTTCCACTCCCCCTGCTGTCCTGTTCATGTTCCACCTCCCCCTGCTGTCCTGTTCATGTTCCACTCCCCCTGCTGTCCTGTTCATGTTCCACCTCCCTGCTGTCCTGTTCATGTTCCACCTCCCCCTGCTGTCCTGTTCATGTTCCACCTCCCTGCTGTCCTGTTCATGTTCCACCTCCCTGCTGTCCTGTTCATGTTCCACCTCCCCCTGCTGTCCTGTTCATGTTCCACCTCCCCCTGCTGTCCTGTTCATGTTCCACCTCCCTGCTGTCCTGTTCATGTTCCACCTCCCTGCTGTCCTGTTCATGTTCCACCTCCCCCTGCTGTCCTGTTCATGTTCCACTCCCCCTGCTGTCCTGTTCATGTTCCACCTCCCCCTGCTGTCCTGTTCATGTTCCACCTCCCCCTGCTGTCCTGTTCATGTTCCACCTCCCTGCTGTCCTGTTCATGTTCCACTCCCCCTGCTGTCCTGTTCATGTTCCACCTCCCCCTGCTGTCCTGTTCATGTTCCACTCCCCTGCTGTCCTGTTCATGTTCCACTCCCCCTGCTGTCCTGTTCATGTTCCACCTCCCTGCTGTCCTGTTCATGTTCCACCTCCCTGCTGTCCTGTTCATGTTCCACCTCCCTGCTGTCCTGTTCATGTTCCACCTCCCTGCTGTCCTGTTCATGTTCCACCTCCCTGCTGTCCTGTTCATGTTCCACCTCCCTGCTGTCCTGTTCATGTTCCACCTCCCTGCTGTCCTGTTCATGTTCCACCTCCCTGCTGTCCTGTTCATGTTCCACCTCCCCCTGCTGTCCTGTTCATGTTCCACCTCCCCCTGCTGTCCTGTTCATGTTCCACCTCCCCCTGCTGTCCTGTTCATGTTCCACCTCCCTGCTGTCCTGTTCATGTTCCACCTCCCTGCTGTCCTGTTCATGTTCCACCTCCCCCTGCTGTCCTGTTCATGTTCCACCTCCCCCTGCTGTCCTGTTCATGTTCCACCTCCCCCTGCTGTCCTGTTCATGTTCCACCTCCCCCTGCTGTCCTGTTCATGTTCCACCTCCCCCTGCTGTCCTGTTCATGTTCCACCTCCCTGCTGTTCTGTTCATGTTCCACCTCCCTGCTGTCCTGTTCATGTTCCACCTCCCTGCTGTCCTGTTCATGTTCCACCTCCCTGCTGTCCTGTTCATGTTCCACCTCCCCCTGCTGTCCTGTTCATGTTCCACCTCCCCCTGCTGTCCTGTTCATGTTCCACCTCCCCCTGCTGTCCTGTTCATGTTCCACCTCCCCCTGCTGTCCTGTTCATGTTCCACCTCCCTGCTGTCCTGTTCATGTTCCACTCCCCCTGCTGTCCTGTTCATGTTCCACTCCCCCTGCTGTCCTGTTCATGTTCCACCTCCCTGCTGTCCTGTTCATGTTCCACCTCCCTGCTGTCCTGTTCATGTTCCACCTCCCTGCTGTCCTGTTCATGTTCCACCTCCCCTGCTGTCCTGTTCATGTTCCACTCCCCCTGCTGTCCTGTTCATGTTCCACCTCCCCCTGCTGTCCTGTTCATGTTCCACCTCCCCCTGCTGTCCTGTTCATGTTCCACCTCCCTGCTGTCCTGTTCATGTTCCACCTCCCTGCTGTCCTGTTCATGTTCCACCTCCCTGCTGTCCTGTTCATGTTCCACTCCCCCTGCTGTCCTGTTCATGTTCCACCTCCCTGCTGTCCTGTTCATGTTCCACCTCCCTGCTGTCCTGTTCATGTTCCACTCCCCCTGCTGTCCTGTTCATGTTCCACCTCCCTGCTGTCCTGTTCATGTTCCACCTCCCCCTGCTGTCCTGTTCATGTTCCACCTCCCTGCTGTCCTGTTCATGTTCCACCTCCCTGCTGTCCTGTTCATGTTCCACCTCCCCCTGCTGTCCTGTTCATGTTCCACCTCCCTGCTGTCCTGTTCATGTTCCACCTCCCCCTGCTGTCCTGTTCATGTTCCACCTCCCTGCTGTCCTGTTCATGTTCCACCTCCCTGCTGTCCTGTTCATGTTCCACCTCCCTGCTGTCCTGTTCATGTTCCACCTCCCCCTGCTGTCCTGTTCATGTTCCACCTCCCCCTGCTGTCCTGTTCATGTTCCACCTCCCTGCTGTCCTGTTCATGTTCCACCTCCCCCTGCTGTCCTGTTCATGTTCCACCTCCCCCTGCTGTCCTGTTCATGTTCCACCTCCCTGCTGTCCTGTTCATGTTCCACCTCCCTGCTGTCCTGTTCATGTTCCACCTCCCTGCTGTCCTGTTCATGTTCCACCTCCCCTGCTGTCCTGTTCATGTTCCACCTCCCTGCTGTCCTGTTCATGTTCCACCTCCCTGCTGTCCTGTTCATGTTCCACCTCCCCCTGCTGTCCTGTTCATGTTCCACCTCCCTGCTGTCCTGTTCATGTTCCACTCCCCCTGCTGTCCTGTTCATGTTCCACTCCCCCTGCTGTCCTGTTCATGTTCCACCTCCCTGCTGTCCTGTTCATGTTCCACCTCCCTGCTGTCCTGTTCATGTTCCACCTCCCTGCTGTCCTGTTCATGTTCCACCTCCCTGCTGTCCTGTTCATGTTCCACCTCCCTGCTGTCCTGTTCATGTTCCACCTCCCCCTGCTGTCCTGTTCATGTTCCACCTCCCTGCTGTCCTGTTCATGTTCCACCTCCCTGCTGTCCTGTTCATGTTCCACCTCCCCCTGCTGTCCTGTTCATGTTCCACCTCCCTGCTGTCCTGTTCATGTTCCACCTCCCTGCTGTCCTGTTCATGTTCCACCTCCCCCTGCTGTCCTGTTCATGTTCCACCTCCCTGCTGTCCTGTTCATGTTCCACCTCCCCCTGCTGTCCTGTTCATGTTCCACCTCCCTGCTGTCCTGTTCATGTTCCACCTCCCCCTGCTGTCCTGTTCATGTTCCACCTCCCTGCTGTCCTGTTCATGTTCCACTCCCCCTGCTGTCCTGTTCATGTTCCACCTCCCCTGCTGTCCTGTTCATGTTCCACCTCCCTGCTGTCCTGTTCATGTTCCACTCCCCCTGCTGTCCTGTTCATGTTCCACTCCCCCTGCTGTCCTGTTCATGTTCCACCTCCCCTGCTGTCCTGTTCATGTTCCACTCCCCCTGCTGTCCTGTTCATGTTCCACCTCCCTGCTGTCCTGTTCATGTTCCACTCCCCCTGCTGTCCTGTTCATGTTCCACCTCCCTGCTGTCCTGTTCATGTTCCACCTCCCTGCTGTCCTGTTCATGTTCCACTCCCCCTGCTGTCCTGTTCATGTTCCACTCCCCCTGCTGTCCTGTTCATGTTCCACCTCCCTGCTGTCCTGTTCATGTTCCACCTCCCCCTGCTGTCCTGTTCATGTTCCACCTCCCTGCTGTCCTGTTCATGTTCCACCTCCCCCTGCTGTCCTGTTCATGTTCCACCTCCCTGCTGTCCTGTTCATGTTCCACTCCCCCTGCTGTCCTGTTCATGTTCCACCTCCCCCTGCTGTCCTGTTCATGTTCCACCTCCCCTGCTGTCCTGTTCATGTTCCACTCCCCCTGCTGTCCTGTTCATGTTCCACCTCCCTGCTGTCCTGTTCATGTTCCACTCCCCCTGCTGTCCTGTTCATGTTCCACCTCCCTGCTGTCCTGTTCATGTTCCACCTCCCTGCTGTCCTGTTCATGTTCCACTCCCCCTGCTGTCCTGTTCATGTTCCACTCCCCCTGCTGTCCTGTTCATGTTCCACCTCCCTGCTGTCCTGTTCATGTTCCACCTCCCCCTGCTGTCCTGTTCATGTTCCACCTCCCTGCTGTCCTGTTCATGTTCCACCTCCCCCTGCTGTCCTGTTCATGTTCCACCTCCCCCTGCTGTCCTGTTCATGTTCCACCTCCCTGCTGTCCTGTTCATGTTCCACTCCCCCTGCTGTCCTGTTCATGTTCCACCTCCCTGCTGTCCTGTTCATGTTCCACCTCCCCTGCTGTCCTGTTCATGTTCCACCTCCCCCTGCTGTCCTGTTCATGTTCCACCTCCCCCTGCTGTCCTGTTCATGTTCCACCTCCCCCTGCTGTCCTGTTCATGTTCCACCTCCCTGCTGTCCTGTTCATGTTCCACCTCCCCCTGCTGTCCTGTTCATGTTCCACCTCCCCCTGCTGTCCTGTTCATGTTCCACCTCCCCCTGCTGTCCTGTTCATGTTCCACCTCCCCCTGCTGTCCTGTTCATGTTCCACCTCCCCCTGCTGTCCTGTTCATGTTCCACCTCTCTGCTGTCCTGTTCATGTTCCACCTCCCCCTGCTGTCCTGTTCATGTTCCACCTCCCTGCTGTCCTGTTCATGTTCCACCTCCCCCTGCTGTCCTGTTCATGTTCCACCTCCCCCTGCTGTCCTGTTCATGTTCCACCTCCCCCTGCTGTCCTGTTCATGTTCCACCTCCCTGCTGTCCTGTTCATGTTCCACCTCCCTGCTGTCCTGTTCATGTTCCACCTCCCTGCTGTCCTGTTCATGTTCCACCTCCCCTGCTGTCCTGTTCATGTTCCACCTCCCCCTGCTGTCCTGTTCATGTTCCACCTCCCCTGATGTCCTGTTCATGTTCCACCTCCCCCTGCTGTCCTGTTCATGTTCCACCCCCCTGCTGTCCTGTTCATGTTCCACCTCCCCCTGCTGTCCTGTTCATGTTCCACCTCCCCTGCTGTCCTGTTCATGTTCCACCTCCCTGCTGTCCTGTTCATGTTCCACCTCCCTGCTGTCCTGTTCATGTTCCACCTCCCTGCTGTCCTGTTCATGTTCCACCTCCCCCTGCTGTCCTGTTCATGTTCCACCTCCCCCTGCTGTCCTGTTCATGTTCCACCTCCCCCTGCTGTCCTGTTCATGTTCCACCTCCCTGCTGTCCTGTTCATGTTCCACCTCCCCTGCTGTCCTGTTCATGTTCCACCTCCCTGCTGTCCTGTTCATGTTCCACCTCCCCCTGCTGTCCTGTTCATGTTCCACCTCCCCCTGCTGTCCTGTTCATGTTCCACCTCCCCTGCTGTCCTGTTCATGTTCCACCTCCCCCTGCTGTCCTGTTCATGTTCCACCTCCCCCTGCTGTCCTGTTCATGTTCCACCTCCCCTGCTGTCCTGTTCATGTTCCACCTCCCCCTGCTGTCCTGTTCATGTTCCACCTCCCCCTGCTGTCCTGTTCATGTTCCACCTCCCCTGCTGTCCTGTTCATGTTCCACCTCCCTGCTGTCCTGTTCATGTTCCACCTCCCTGCTGTCCTGTTCATGTTCCACCTCCCCTGCTGTCCTGTTCATGTTCCACCTCCCTGCTGTCCTGTTCATGTTCCACCTCCCCTGCTGTCCTGTTCATGTTCCACCTCCCCCTGCTGTCCTGTTCATGTTCCACCTCCCCTGCTGTCCTGTTCATGTTCCACCTCCCCTGCTGTCCTGTTCATGTTCCACCTCCCCCTGCTGTCCTGTTCATGTTCCACCTCCCCCTGCTGTCCTGTTCATGTTCCACCTCCCTGCTGTCCTGTTCATGTTCCACCTCCCCCTGCTGTCCTGTTCATGTTCCACCTCCCCCTGCTGTCCTGTTCATGTTCCACCTCCCTGCTGTCCTGTTCATGTTCCACCTCCCTGCTGTCCTGTTCATGTTCCACCTCCCCTGCTGTCCTGTTCATGTTCCACCTCCCTGCTGTCCTGTTCATGTTCCACCTCCCTGCTGTCCTGTTCATGTTCCACCTCCCTGCTGTCCTGTTCATGTTCCACCTCCCTGCTGTCCTGTTCATGTTGCCACCTCCCTGCTGTCCTGTTCATGTTCCACCTCCCCTGCTGTCCTGTTCATGTTCCACCTCCCCTGCTGTCCTGTTCATGTTCCACCTCCCCCTGCTGTCCTGTTCATGTTCCACCTCCCCCTGCTGTCCTGTTCATGTTCCACCTCCCCCTGCTGTCCTGTTCATGTTCCACCTCCCCTGCTGTCCTGTTCATGTTCCACCTCCCCTGCTGTCCTGTTCATGTTCCACCTCCCCTGCTGTCCTGTTCATGTTCCACCTCCCCCTGCTGTCCTGTTCATGTTCCACCTCCCCCTGCTGTCCTGTTCATGTTCCACCTCCCCCTGCTGTCCTGTTCATGTTCCACCTCCCCCTGCTGTCCTGTTCATGTTCCACCTCCCCCTGCTGTCCTGTTCATGTTCCACCTCCCCTGCTGTCCTGTTCATGTTCCACCTCCCCTGCTGTCCTGTTCATGTTCCACCTCCCCTGCTGTCCTGTTCATGTTCCACCTCCCCTGCTGTCCTGTTCATGTTCCACCTCCCCTGCTGTCCTGTTCATGTTCCACCTCCCCCTGCTGTCCTGTTCATGTTCCACCTCCCCTGCTGTCCTGTTCATGTTCCACCTCCCCTGCTGTCCTGTTCATGTTCCACCTCCCCTGCTGTCCTGTTCATGTTCCACCTCCCCTGCTGTCCTGTTCATGTTCCACCTCCCCTGCTGTCCTGTTCATGTTCCACCTCCCCTGCTGTCCTGTTCATGTTCCACCTCCCCTGCTGTCCTGTTCATGTTCCACCTCCCCCTGCTGTCCTGTTCATGTTCCACCTCCCTGCTGTCCTGTTCATGTTCCACCTCCCTGCTGTCCTGTTCATGTTCCACCTCCCCTGCTGTCCTGTTCATGTTCCACCTCCCCCTGCTGTCCTGTTCATGTTCCACCTCCCCCTGCTGTCCTGTTCATGTTCCACCTCCCCTGCTGTCCTGTTCATGTTCCACCTCCCTGCTGTCCTGTTCATGTTCCACCTCCCCCTGCTGTCCTGTTCATGTTCCCCTCCCTGCTGTCCTGTTCATGTTCCACCTCCCCTGCTGTCCTGTTCATGTTCCACCTCCCTGCTGTCCTGTTCATGTTCCACCTCCCTGCTGTCCTGTTCATGTTCCACCTCCCTGCTGTCCTGTTCATGTTCCACCTCCCCTGCTGTCCTGTTCATGTTCCACCTCCCCTGCTGTCCTGTTCATGTTCCACCTCCCTGCTGTCCTGTTCATGTTCCACCTCCCCCTGCTGTCCTGTTCATGTTCCACCTCCCCTGCTGTCCTGTTCATGTTCCACCTCCCCCTGCTGTCCTGTTCATGTTCCACCTCCCCCTGCTGTCCTGTTCATGTTCCACCTCCCCCTGCTGTCCTGTTCATGTTCCACCTCCCCCTGCTGTCCTGTTCATGTTCCACCTCCCCTGCTGTCCTGTTCATGTTCCACCTCCCCTGCTGTCCTGTTCATGTTCCACCTCCCCTGCTGTCCTGTTCATGTTCCACCTCCCCCTGCTGTCCTGTTCATGTTCCACCTCCCCCTGCTGTCCTGTTCATGTTCCACCTCCCCCTGCTGTCCTGTTCATGTTCCACCTCCCCTGCTGTCCTGTTCATGTTCCACCTCCCCCTGCTGTCCTGTTCATGTTCCACCTCCCTGCTGTCCTGTTCATGTTCCACCTCCCCTGCTGTCCTGTTCATGTTCCACCTCCCCCTGCTGTCCTGTTCATGTTCCACCTCCCCTGCTGTCCTGTTCATGTTCCACCTCCCCTGCTGTCCTGTTCATGTTCCACCTCCCCCTGCTGTCCTGTTCATGTTCCACCTCCCCCTGCTGTCCTGTTCATGTTCCACCTCCCCCTGCTGTCCTGTTCATGTTCCACCTCCCCTGCTGTCCTGTTCATGTTCCACCTCCCTGCTGTCCTGTTCATGTTCCACCTCCCCCTGCTGTCCTGTTCATGTTCCACCTCCCCTGCTGTCCTGTTCATGTTCCACCTCCCCCTGCTGTCCTGTTCATGTTCCACCTCCCTGCTGTCCTGTTCATGTTCCACCTCCCCCTGCTGTCCTGTTCATGTTCCACCTCCCTGCTGTCCTGTTCATGTTCCACCTCCCCCTGCTGTCCTGTTCATGTTCCACCTCCCTGCTGTCCTGTTCATGTTCCACCTCCCCCTGCTGTCCTGTTCATGTTCCACCTCCCTGCTGTCCTGTTCATGTTCCACCTCCCTGCTGTCCTGTTCATGTTCCACCTCCCCTGCTGTCCTGTTCATGTTCCACCTCCCCTGCTGTCCTGTTCATGTTCCACCTCCCCTGCTGTCCTGTTCATGTTCCACCTCCCCTGCTGTCCTGTTCATGTTCCACCTCCCTGCTGTCCTGTTCATGTTCCACCTCCCCTGCTGTCCTGTTCATGTTCCACCTCCCTGCTGTCCTGTTCATGTTCCACCTCCCCCTGCTGTCCTGTTCATGTTCCACCTCCCTGCTGTCCTGTTCATGTTCCACCTCCCTGCTGTCCTGTTCATGTTCCACCTCCCCTGCTGTCCTGTTCATGTTCCACCTCCCCTGCTGTCCTGTTCATGTTCCACCTCCCTGCTGTCCTGTTCATGTTCCACCTCCCTGCTGTCCTGTTCATGTTCCACCTCCCCCTGCTGTCCTGTTCATGTTCCACCTCCCTGCTGTCCTGTTCATGTTCCACCTCCCCCTGCTGTCCTGTTCATGTTCCACCTCCCTGCTGTCCTGTTCATGTTCCACCTCCCCCTGCTGTCCTGTTCATGTTCCACCTCCCTGCTGTCCTGTTCATGTTCCACCTCCCCTGCTGTCCTGTTCATGTTCCACCTCCCCTGCTGTCCTGTTCATGTTCCACCTCCCCTGCTGTCCTGTTCATGTTCCACCTCCCCTGCTGTCCTGTTCATGTTCCACCTCCCTGCTGTCCTGTTCATGTTCCACCTCCCCTGCTGTCCTGTTCATGTTCCACCTCCCTGCTGTCCTGTTCATGTTCCACCTCCCTGCTGTCCTGTTCATGTTCCACTCCCCCTGCTGTCCTGTTCATGTTCCACCTCCCCCTGCTGTCCTGTTCATGTTCCACCTCCCTGCTGTCCTGTTCATGTTCCACCTCCCCCTGCTGTCCTGTTCATGTTCCACCTCCCTGCTGTCCTGTTCATGTTCCACCTCCCTGCTGTCCTGTTCATGTTCCACCTCCCCCTGCTGTCCTGTTCATGTTCCACCTCCCCCTGCTGTCCTGTTCATGTTCCACCTCCCCCTGCTGTCCTGTTCATGTTCCACCTCCCCCTGCTGTCCTGTTCATGTTCCACCTCCCCCTGCTGTCCTGTTCATGTTCCACCTCCCTGCTGTCCTGTTCATGTTCCACCTCCCCCTGCTGTCCTGTTCATGTTCCACCTCCCCCTGCTGTCCTGTTCATGTTCCACCTCCCTGCTGTCCTGTTCATGTTCCACCTCCCCTGCTGTCCTGTTCATGTTCCACCTCCCTGCTGTCCTGTTCATGTTCCACCTCCCCCTGCTGTCCTGTTCATGTTCCACCTCCCTGCTGTCCTGTTCATGTTCCACCTCCCTGCTGTCCTGTTCATGTTCCACCTCCCCTGCTGTCCTGTTCATGTTCCACCTCCCCCTGCTGTCCTGTTCATGTTCCACCTCCCTGCTGTCCTGTTCATGTTCCACCTCCCCCTGCTGTCCTGTTCATGTTCCACCTCCCTGCTGTCCTGTTCATGTTCCACCTCCCCCTGCTGTCCTGTTCATGTTCGACCTCCCTGCTGTCCTGTTCATGTTCCACCTCCCCCTGCTGTCCTGTTCATGTTCCACCTCCCTGCTGTCCTGTTCATGTTCCACCTCCCCTGCTGTCCTGTTCATGTTCCACCTCCCCCTGCTGTCCTGTTCATGTTCCACTCCCCCTGCTGTCCTGTTCATGTTCCACCTCCCTGCTGTCCTGTTCATGTTCCACCTCCCTGCTGTCCTGTTCATGTTCCACCTCCCCCTGCTGTCCTGTTCATGTTCCACCTCCCTGCTGTCCTGTTCATGTTCCACCTCCCTGCTGTCCTGTTCATGTTCCACCTCCCTGCTGTCCTGTTCATGTTCCACCTCCCTGCTGTCCTGTTCATGTTCCACCTCCCCCTGCTGTCCTGTTCATGTTCCACCTCCCTGCTGTCCTGTTCATGTTCCACCTCCCTGCTGTCCTGTTCATGTTCCACCTCCCTGCTGTCCTGTTCATGTTCCACCTCCCCCTGCTGTCCTGTTCATGTTCCACCTCCCTGCTGTCCTGTTCATGTTCCACCTCCCTGCTGTCCTGTTCATGTTCCACCTCCCCCTGCTGTCCTGTTCATGTTCCACCTCCCTGCTGTCCTGTTCATGTTCCACCTCCCCTGCTGTCCTGTTCATGTTCCACCTCCCTGCTGTCCTGTTCATGTTCCACCTCCCTGCTGTCCTGTTCATGTTCCACTCCCCCTGCTGTCCTGTTCATGTTCCACCTCCCTGCTGTCCTGTTCATGTTCCACCTCCCCCTGCTGTCCTGTTCATGTTCCACCTCCCCTGCTGTCCTGTTCATGTTCCACCTCCCCCTGCTGTCCTGTTCATGTTCCACCTCCCTGCTGTCCTGTTCATGTTCCACCTCCCCCTGCTGTCCTGTTCATGTTCCACCTCCCTGCTGTCCTGTTCATGTTCCACCTCCCCCTGCTGTCCTGTTCATGTTCCACCTCCCCCTGCTGTCCTGTTCATGTTCCACCTCCCTGCTGTCCTGTTCATGTTCCACCTCCCTGCTGTCCTGTTCATGTTCCACCTCCCTGCTGTCCTGTTCATGTTCCACCTCCCTGCTGTCCTGTTCATGTTCCACCTCCCTGCTGTCCTGTTCATGTTCCACCTCCCTGCTGTCCTGTTCATGTTCCACCTCCCTGCTGTCCTGTTCATGTTCCACCTCCCTGCTGTCCTGTTCATGTTCCACCTCCCTGCTGTCCTGTTCATGTTCCACCTCCCCCTGCTGTCCTGTTCATGTTCCACCTCCCCCTGCTGTCCTGTTCATGTTCCACCTCCCTGCTGTCCTGTTCATGTTCCACCTCCCTGCTGTCCTGTTCATGTTCCACCTCCCTGCTGTCCTGTTCATGTTCCACCTCCCTGCTGTCCTGTTCATGTTCCACCTCCCTGCTGTCCTGTTCATGTTCCACCTCCCTGCTGTCCTGTTCATGTTCCACCTCCCTGCTGTCCTGTTCATGTTCCACCTCCCTGCTGTCCTGTTCATGTTCCACCTCCCTGCTGTCCTGTTCATGTTCCACCTCCCCTGCTGTCCTGTTCATGTTCCACCTCCCCCTGCTGTCCTGTTCATGTTCCACCTCCCTGCTGTCCTGTTCATGTTCCACCTCCCTGCTGTCCTGTTCATGTTCCACCTCCCTGCTGTCCTGTTCATGTTCCACCTCCCTGCTGTCCTGTTCATGTTCCACCTCCCTGCTGTCCTGTTCATGTTCCACCTCCCTGCTGTCCTGTTCATGTTCCACCTCCCTGCTGTCCTGTTCATGTTCCACCTCCCTGCTGTCCTGTTCATGTTCCACCTCCCTGCTGTCCTGTTCATGTTCCACCTCCCTGCTGTCCTGTTCATGTTCCACCTCCCCCTGCTGTCCTGTTCATGTTCCACCTCCCCCTGCTGTCCTGTTCATGTTCCACCTCCCCCTGCTGTCCTGTTCATGTTCCACCTCCCTGCTGTCCTGTTCATGTTCCACCTCCCCCTGCTGTCCTGTTCATGTTCCACCTCCCTGCTGTCCTGTTCATGTTCCACCTCCCCCTGCTGTCCTGTTCATGTTCCACCTCCCCCTGCTGTCCTGTTCATGTTCCACTCCCCCTGCTGTCCTGTTCATGTTCCACTCCCCCTGCTGTCCTGTTCATGTTCCACCTCCCTGCTGTCCTGTTCATGTTCCACTCCCCCTGCTGTCCTGTTCATGTTCCACCTCCCTGCTGTCCTGTTCATGTTCCACCTCCCCCTGCTGTCCTGTTCATGTTCCACCTCCCCCTGCTGTCCTGTTCATGTTCCACTCCCCCTGCTGTCCTGTTCATGTTCCACTCCCCTGCTGTCCTGTTCATGTTCCACCTCCCCCTGCTGTCCTGTTCATGTTCCACCTCCCCCTGCTGTCCTGTTCATGTTCCACCTCCCCCTGCTGTCCTGTTCATGTTCCACCTCCCTGCTGTCCTGTTCATGTTCCACCTCCCCCTGCTGTCCTGTTCATGTTCCACCTCCCCCTGCTGTCCTGTTCATGTTCCACCTCCCCCTGCTGTCCTGTTCATGTTCCACCTCCCCCTGCTGTCCTGTTCATGTTCCACCTCCCCCTGCTGTCCTGTTCATGTTCCACCTCCCCCTGCTGTCCTGTTCATGTTCCACCTCCCTGCTGTCCTGTTCATGTTCCACCTCCCTGCTGTCCTGTTCATGTTCCACCTCCCTGCTGTCCTGTTCATGTTCCACCTCCCTGCTGTCCTGTTCATGTTCCACCTCCCCCTGCTGTCCTGTTCATGTTCCACCTCCCTGCCGATTTGGGGAGAGTTGTAGACACACATATGCTTCCTCCGATACAGTCGCCAGCCGCTTCTTCTCACCTGACAGCGAGGAGTTTCCCCGGCAGGACATGGCGCGTGGGAGGATCAAGCTATACGCTCAGATCCCCTCCCCACGAACAGGAGGCTGGGGGAGAAACCCTGCGGGTGTCAGGGGGTGGAGGCATGTCTTCGCAGCAGGCCTACCCAGCCAAAGGTAATTGGCAGAGCGGATGCATTGTGCCTGCAGCTGAACAACGCAAGACAAAACGACAGGGAAGCAGCTAGCGAGCGCTCAGAGTCAGCACACAAACTCTAAGTGGCTGTGGCACAGCGGGGGGGCTGCTTTGGGAATAGCAGCATGGTCTCTAATAGGCAATAGTGCAACAATTACCATCCTCTCTCTGTGTGAAGCTAAAACACACTCACAACTACTGTACAGCCTGGCTCCTACAGAGAGTACAACACGACTACTGTACAGCCCGGCTCCTACAGAGAGTACAGCATGACTACTGTACAGCCTGGCTCCTACAGAGAGTACAACACGTCTGTACAGCCTGGCTCCTACAGAGAGTACAACATGACTACTGTACAGCCTGGCTCCTACAGAGAGTACAACACGTCTGTACAGCCTGGCTCCTACAGAGAGTACAACATGACTACTGTACAGCCTGGCTCCTACAGAGAGTACAACACGTCTGTACAGCCTGGCTCCTACAGAGAGTACAGCATGACTACTGTACAGCCTGGCTCCTACAGAGAGTACAACACGTCTGTACAGCCTGGCTCCTACAGAGAGTACAACATGACTACTGTACAGCCTGGCTCCTACAGAGAGTACAGCATGACTACTGTACAGCCTGGCTCCTACAGAGAGTACAGCATGACTACTGTACAGCCTGGCTCCTACAGAGAGTACAACATGACTACTGTACAGCCTGGCTCCTACAGAGAGTACAACACGTCTGTACAGCCTGGCTCCTACAGAGAGTACAACACGTCTGTACAGCCTGGCTCCTACAGAGAGTACAACACGACTACTGTACAGCCTGGCTCCTACAGAGAGTACAGCATGACTACTGTACGGCCTGGCTCCTACAGAGAGTACAACATGACTACTGTACAGCCTGGCTCCTACAGAGAGTACAACATGACTACTGTACAGCCTGGCTCCTACAGAGAGTACAACATGACTACTGTACAGCCTGGCTCCTACAGAGAGTACAACATGACTACTGTACAGCCTGGCTCCTACAGAGAGTACAACATGACTACTGTACAGCCTGGCTCCTACAGAGAGTACAACATGACTACTGTACAGCCTGGCTCCTACAGAGAGTACAACATGACTACTGTACAGCCTGGCTCCTACAGAGAGTACAACATGACTACTGTACAGCCTGGCTCCTACAGAGAGTACAACATGACTACTGTACAGCCTGGCTCCTACAGAGAGTACAACATGACTACTGTACAGCCTGGCTCCTACAGAGAGTACAACATGACTACTGTACAGCCTGGCTCCTACAGAGAGTACAACATGACTACTGTACAGCCTGGCTCCTACAGAGAGTACAACACGACTACTGTACAGCCTGGCTCCTACAGAGAGTACAACACGACTACTGTACAGCCTGGCTCCTACAGAGAGTACAACATGACTACTGTACAGCCTGGCTCCTACAGAGAGTACAACATGACTACTGTACAGCCTGGCTCCTACAGAGAGTACAACATGACTACTGTACAGCCTGGCTCCTACAGAGAGTACAACATGACTGTACAGCCTGGCTCCTACAGAGAGTACAACATGACTACTGTACAGCCTGGCTCCTACAGAGAGTACAACATGACTGTACAGCCTGGCTCCTACAGAGAGTACAACATGACTGTACAGCCTGGCTCCTACAGAGAGTACAACATGACTACTGTACAGCCTGGCTCCTACAGAGAGTACAACACGACTACTGTACAGCCTGGCTCCTACAGAGAGTACAACACGACTACTGTACAGCCTGGCTCCTACAGAGAGTACAACACGACTACTGTACAGCCTGGCTCCTACAGAGAGTACAACATGACTACTGTACAGCCTGGCTCCTACAGAGAGTACAACACGACTACTGTACAGCCTGGCTCCTACAGAGAGTACAGCATGACTACTGTACAGCCTGGCTCCTACAGAGAGTACAACATGACTACTGTACAGCCTGGCTCCTACAGAGAGTACAACATGACTACTGTACAGCCTGGCTCCTACAGAGAGTACAACATGACTACTGTACAGCCTGGCTCCTACAGAGAGTACAACACGACTACTGTACAGCCTGGCTCCTACAGAGAGTACAACATGACTACTGTACAGCCTGGCTCCTACAGAGAGTACAACATGACTACTGTACAGCCTGGCTCCTACAGAGAGTACAACATGACTACTGTACAGCCTGGCTCCTACAGAGAGTACAACACGACTACTGTACAGCCTGGCTCCTACAGAGAGTACAACATGACTACTGTACAGCCTGGCTCCTACAGAGAGTACAACACGACTACTGTACAGCCTGGCTCCTACAGAGAGTACAGCATGACTACTGTACAGCCTGGCTCCTACAGAGAGTACAACATGACTACTGTACAGCCTGGCTCCTACAGAGAGTACAACATGACTACTGTACAGCCTGGCTCCTACAGAGAGTACAACATGACTACTGTACAGCCTGGCTCCTACAGAGAGTACAACATGACTACTGTACAGCCTGGCTCCTACAGAGAGTACAACACGACTACTGTACAGCCTGGCTCCTACAGAGAGTACAACATGACTACTGTACAGCCTGGCTCCTACAGAGAGTACAGCATGACTACTGTACAGCCTGGCTCCTACAGAGAGTACAACATGACTACTGTACAGCCTGGCTCCTACAGAGAGTACAACATGACTACTGTACAGCCTGGCTCCTACAGAGAGTACAACATGACTACTGTACAGCCTGGCTCCTACAGAGAGTACAACATGACTACTGTACAGCCTGGCTCCTACAGAGAGTACAGCATGACTACTGTACAGCCTGGCTCCTACAGAGAGTACAACATGACTACTGTACAGCCTGGCTCCTACAGAGAGTACAACATGACTACTGTACAGCCTGGCTCCTACAGAGAGTACAACATGACTACTGTACAGCCTGGCTCCTACAGAGAGTACAACATGACTACTGTACAGCCTGGCTCCTACAGAGAGTACAACATGACTACTGTACAGCCTGGCTCCTACAGAGAGTACAACATGACTACTGTACAGCCTGGCTCCTACAGAGAGTACAACATGACTACTGTACAGCCTGGCTCCTACAGAGAGTACAACATGACTACTGTACAGCCTGGCTCCTACAGAGAGTACAACATGACTACTGTACAGCCTGGCTCCTACAGAGAGTACAACATGACTACTGTACAGCCTGGCTCCTACAGAGAGTACAACACGACTACTGTACAGCCTGGCTCCTACAGAGAGTACAACATGACTACTGTACAGCCTGGCTCCTACAGAGAGTACAACACGTCTGTACAGCCTGGCTCCTACAGAGAGTACAACATGACTACTGTACAGCCTGGCTCCTACAGAGAGTACAACATGACTACTGTACAGCCTGGCTCCTACAGAGAGTACAACATGACTACTGTACAGCCTGGCTCCCCATGCGCTTACAGGGAGGCAGCATTGTAATTGGCTTTTGGAACAGCAGGACGCAGCATAGGGAATAGTGGCACCACTTCTTATCAGTTTAACTGCACTTACTGCAGCCTTTCAGCCTCCAAACGCTCATATATGCAGAATAATGAGTGTCTTTGGGACAGGAGAGAGCCTCACTGTGTAGAGAGTGGAGACACACAGTGTATTTAGGACAGGAGATAGCCTCACTGTGTGGAGAGTGGAGACACACAGTGTCTTTGGGACAGGAGATAGCCTCACTGTGTGGAGAGTGGAGACACACAGTGTCTTTAGGACAGGAGAGAGCCTCACTGTGTGGAGAGTGGAGACACACAGTGTCTTTAGGACAGGAGAGAGCCTCACTGTGTGGAGAGTGGAGACACACAGTGTCTTTAGGACAGGAGAGAGCCTCACTGTGTGGAGAGTGGAGACACACAGTGTCTTTAGGACAGGAGAGAGCCTCACTGTGTGGAGAGTGGAGACACACAGTGTCTTTAGGACAGGAGATAGCCTCACTGTGTGGAGAGTGGAGACACACAGTGTCTTTAGGACAGGAGATAGCCTCACTGTGTGGAGAGTGGAGACACACAGTGTCTTTGGGACAGGAGATAGCCTCACTGTGTGGAGAGTGGAGACCCACAGTGTCTTTAGGACAGGAGATAGCCTCACTGTGTGGAGAGTGGAGACACACAGTGTCTTTGGGACAGGAGATAGCCTCACTGTGTGGAGAGTGGAGACACACAGTGTCTTTGAGGACAGGAGATAGCCTCACTGTGTAGAGAGTGGAGATACACAGTGTCTTTGAGGACAGGAGATAGCCTCACTGTGTGGAGAGTGGAGACACAGTGTCTTTAGGACAGGAGATAGCCTCACTGTGCGGAGAGTGGAGACACACAGTGTCTTTGGGACAGGAGAGAGCCTCACTGTGTGGAGAGTGGAGACACACAGTGTCTTTGGGACAGGAGAGAGCCTCACTGTGTGGAGAGTGGAGACACACAGTGTCTTTGGGACAGGAGATAGCCTCACTGTGTGGAGAGTGGAGACACACAGCGTCTTTAGGACAGGAGATAGCCTCACTGTGTGGAGAGTGGAGACACACAGTGTCTTTAGGACAGGAGAGAGCCTCACTGTGTGGAGAGTGGATACACACAGTGTCTTTAGGACAGGAGAGAGCCTCACTGTGTGGAGAGTGGAGACACACAGTGTCTTTAGGACAGGAGATAGCCTCACTGTGTGGAGAGTGGAGACACAAAGTGTCTTTAGGACAGGAGATAGCCTCACTGTGTGGAGAGTGGAGACACACAGTGTATTTAGGACAGGAGATAGCCTCACTGTGTGGAGAGTGGAGACACACAGTGTCTTTAGGACAGGAGAGAGCCTCACTGTGTGGAGAGTGGAGACACACAGTGTCTTTGAGGACAGGAGAGAGCCTCACTGTGTGGAGAGTGGAGACACACAGTGTCTTTAGGAGAGGAGATAGCCTCACTGTGTGGAGAGTGGAGACACACGGTGTCTTTAGGACAGGAGATAGCCTCACTGTGTGGAGAGTGGAGACACACGGTGTCTTTAGGACAGGAGAGAGCCTCACTGTGTGGAGAGTGGAGACACACGGTGTCTTTAGGACAGGAGATAGCCTCACTGTGTGGAGAGTGGAGACACACGGTGTCTTTAGGACAGGAGATAGCCTCACTGTGTGGAGAGTGGAGACATACAGCCTTAGAGACCCCATGAATGTCTCTAAATAAAAAGGGTTTCCAACCAGATTACAGATCTGTGCCAGTTTAGCCTCTAGGTGGAGCATACAGTGCATGACAAAACCAATCATATACAGTGTTTTTATAGAAATCCAGAATTATGCATTGAAACACTGTGTGTGTGTGTGTGTGTGTGTGTGTGTGTGTGTGTGTGTGTGTGCGTGTGCGTGCGTGTGTGTGTGTGAGAGAGAGAGAGAGAGAGAGAGAGAGAGAGAGAGAGAGAGAGAGAGAGAGAGAGATGTGTTGCAATGTAAATGGATGAAAAACATAAATGCAATAAGCGAAGCCTCTGGATTTCCGCAATGGGAAATCCTCCAAATCCCCCTCATGTATTTATCCTGCATCTATCTTGTATCTGTGCTGCTGTCAATTCATTCTTTCATGTAACACAACAAAATCACATTAGTATGTGAAACCTGTAGTCTGTCGAGCAGCTGGTTAGCTCCACCCGTCCTGCCAGCTGAACAGAGAGAAAAATCCACTAACCCCTGGAGGGGAGCCAACACGCAGCAGAGAGTGGAACAGCTTGGTCTGTACTGCACACACTGTCTGTACTGCAGTGCACACCATGTCTGTACTGCACACCCTGTCTGTCCTGCACACCCTGTCTGTACTGCACACCATGTCTGTACTGCACACCCTGTCTGTCCTGCACACCCTGTCTGTCCTGCACACCCTGTCTGTCCTGCACACCCTGTCTGTACTGCACACCCTGTCTGTCCTGCACACCCTGTCTGCCCTGCACCCTGTCCTGCACACCCTGTCTGTACTGCACACCCTGTCTGTACTGTACACCCTGTCTGTACTGCGCACCCTGTCTGTCCTGCACCCTGTCTGTACTGCACACCCTGTCTGTTCTGCACACCCTGTCTGTCCTGCACACCCTGTCTGTACTGCACCCTCTGTCTGTCCTGCACACCCTGTCTGTACTGCACACCCTGTCTGTACTGCACACCCTGTCTGTACTGCACACCCTGTCTGTCCTGCACACCCTGTCTGTCCTGCACACCCTGTCTGCCCTGCACCCTGTCCTGCACACCCTGTCTGTACTGCACACCCTGTCTGTACTGTACACCCTGTCTGTACTGCGCACCCTGTCTGTCCTGCACCCTGTCTGTCCTGCACACCCTGTCTGTACTGCACACACTGTCTGTACTGCACACCCTGTCTGTACTGCACACACTGTTGTCTGTCAAGTATATGGGAAAAGCATGATAACAGCAGGAATTATAGGCACACATCTGGCTTATATATTATGCCAGATTATATATATATATATTATATATATTATGCAGGGTCAAGACAGCATGGGTTTTGATTCAATTCACCTTTATCTATTCAGGTTTGTCCTTGTGAGAGGGAACACCTGCATGCCAGAACAGCAGCAGGACGTTAGTTACAGAAAGAAAATGCCAAAACTGACAGGATAAAAAAAATCAAGAAGAACAGACAGAACGACGGAACCAAAGATCTTGCTAAACAGAACCGTACTCGATACTTATAGACAAATCCAGAGAAGCCAAACTAAACTCCACTGTGTTGCTCTGTTCAAATACTAGCTCTTGACTTTACATTCAAGCTAATGAATAATAATTAAAGTGAAGAGAGAAAATAGATAAGAGAGACAGAAACACTATAAGATGCTTGGTTAAATCTATAGAGAAATCAACTGGCCTCTCAGCACAGCACAGCAACATCCACTGCTGTGTTGGTAGCTGTTCTATTCAAGGTCTCGTGTTTAACATTCACATGAAAGATAAGATGAAGAAGGCAAGAGAGAGGATTGGTAGAGAAACAGCCTGTGATGTGAACAAGCAAACTGTGATGAGTACAATGCAAAGCCAAAGATCCCTCAAACTGCTAAATCACTGTCAAAATTGCAATAAAGTGAATGTCGCTTTCCTCCTCTCCTCTAAGTCTCCTCTCCTTTCTCTGTCATCTCTCTCTCTCCTCTCTTCTCCCTCTCCTGTCCTCTCTCCTCTCCTATCTTCCCTCTCCTCTCTCTCCTCTCCCCTCATCTCTCTCTCTCTCCTCTCTTTTCCCTCTCCTCTCCCCTCATCTCTCTCTCTCCTCTCTTCTCCCTCTCCTGTCCTCTCTCCTCTCCTATCTTCCCTCATCTCTCTCTCTCCTCTCTTCTCCCTCTCCTGTCCTCTCTCCTCTCCTATCTTCCCTCTCCTCTCTTCTCCCTCTCCTGTCCTCTCTCCTCTCTTATCTTCCCTCTCCTCTCTCTCCTCTCCCCTCATCTCTATCTCCTCTCTTTTCCCTCTCCTCTCCCCTCATCTCTCTCTCTCTCTCCTCTTTTCCCTCTCCTCTCATCTCTCTCTCCTCTCTCTTCCCTCTCCTCTGTTTTCCCTCTCCTCTCCTCTCTCACTCCTCTCCTCTCTTCTCCCTCTCCTCTCATCCATCTTCCCTCTTGTCTCTCTCTCGTCTCTCTCTCCTCTCCCCTCATCTCTCTCTATCTCCTCTCTTTTCCCTCTCCTCTGATCTCTCTCTCCTCTCTCTCTCTCTCTCTCTCTGATGCCTTTGCGTTCTCCTCTTCCCTCTCCTCTCCTCTCTCTTCCCTCTCCTCCTGCCTTCTCCCCCTCCGCAATCTGTTGGTTCGATCGGCCGAGGCAACGTGAGGACGAGGGAGGAGAGAGCACTTCTCTGCAGTGGCTGAACGAGGGATGCAGGGGCTGCTCTCTGGGCTCTCCACACTCAATTTAATTCAATTCAGAGAAGCTTTATTGGCACGGCCATAGTGACTTACAGTGTCGCCAAAGCACATAGTACAAAGTACTACAAAGCACATAGTACAAAGTACTACGAATGGGAAAATACCGTTTTAAACCATACAGACAATTCACATTACAATATTTCTTCCGCGCTCGGAAACGGAACAGAGTGCACTTGCGTCATCAACTATGCCTGCAGTGTATCCTCGCTCGTGTGTTGTTGTCTATGTGGTTCGGAACGGTTGGCGTTCACACTCGCAAGTGTTCCGTGCCCGGGCACGCCAAAGTGTTCCGTGCCCGGGCACGCCAAAGCGATTGACGTTTCACGTAGCTATGGATTATTATTTCATCACGTGGTGAGTACCCGATGTCACAACATGTACATAGAGCTTTCTGGCGCTGTGTTTAGTTGACTTTGAACGGCGATATCGATATCGATACTATTGCACCCAGACGGCGCAGTTTCCCCACTAGCGAAACTTGGAAAAGTTGTTGAATGGGGCTTTAACCCATTGATACCTGATGCAGCATTTGTGTGTATATCCCTCATTTGTGTGCATATCCCTTTAAGACTCTTAAAGGGTCTTAAAGGGATACACACACAAATGCTGCATCAGTTATCAATGGGTTAAAGGGATAGTTCAGTTTGTTTGAAGTGGGGTCCTATCAGCTAGTTCCATACACTAACTGAAATAGGTACAGTGTTCTAGACGCTGAGCGCACCGTTTATCGAAACCCGGCACTCTGAAGCAGCAGCCTCCAGACCTCTGTCTCTCTAGTAGACGGGGCCAAGAACTAAAACGTAATTTAGCCACCTAAAACAACGCCCACCTAAACAAATCAATATCAGTGTACAATTTTCAGCGCTTTACTTTTCCGTCAAAGGAAAAAAAGATCTCTGATACTGACAGGTTGCAGAGACAATTAATATTGAAAAGAATGTCCTTAAATTTGTCTTAAATTAAATTCTAGTAAAATGCAATGATTAATTTGCTGATCACAACTGTGTGTGTGTGTGTGTGTGTGTGTGTGTGTGTGTGTGTGTGTGTCCATCTGAGTGTCATTCTTCTAACGCCACATGGCACATCATGGACACCCACCCCCCCCCCCCCCCACACACACACACACACACACACATGCACCCACCCCCACCCACATGCACCCCCCCCCTCCCACACACACACACACACACACACACACAC
>NC_139650.1:7389282-7391782 GCF_964638095.1 Poromitra crassiceps
TATTTATTTGGGGGGGATGCAGGGGGGGTTACAAATTGACTTGTTTCCTGGCAAGAATAACACATGGAGTGCACTTCAAACGCCGAGCTCTTTCCTGATAGAAGACTCGTCTCTAATTGCCTTCAGTCCAACACTTTCCCGTTTCAACTTCCTGTATTAACTAACTGTGCTGTGAAGCCATCTCCTCTTGGCACTGCGTCTACAAATATAGCCCACATCAATTAACACATTAATGAGAGCATAGCTGCAGGTCAGAGGAGGGAGGCTAGCTGCCACGGGGAAACAGCCGCTCGCTAGCTCGCTCCGCTGGCAGACTGCAGCTACTGGCCATGCCAACCTTCATCTGCCATCCAATTCACTGTGTGTGTGTGTGTGTGTGCGTGCGTGCGTGTGTGCGTGTGTGTGTGTGTGTGCGTGTGCGTGTGTGCGTGTGCGTGTGTACAGTTGGTAGGGCATCCCCAGGCCTGACATCCTGGCCTGGCACAGAACGACGCTGTTACCACCACGCCAGTTAGCCGTCAGACTCCTGGGCTCCATGCCCAGATGGGTTGGCACGCAGCGCCAGATTTATTATGAAAGACTGACGAGAGGAAGAATACAATTAATTAAGAAATAACAGTTGGCAAATTGATTTGTTGGATCAACATGGATACAACCAGCAAAATGTTTATGGCCAGGACTTAAAGATATACTGAGAGGTGGGGGATTTTCAAGAGACAAAATCTATATACTGTAAGCGATTTAACAACGAGAGAAAAACTCCTTTCTCCGTCCTTTGCACAAAAATACATTTAAAGTCCCTGGAAACCAGAAATATTTCTTTATTATTTAGCATTTTGAGTTCATCACATCACAGGAGCCTATGTTAATAAGCCACCAGCCAAATGAACGATGATGAACGTCGCAAAGTATATCAATTTAGGTTTGACAGTCCTGGCAAAAGTCATGAGAATCAATTATTTTTTAGAGTGTATTTTCTCCCGCGGGCTGTGTGGTCATCTGTCTATCTGTCTATCTGTCTGCACGCGCGCACACACACACACACACACACACACAGCAGTGCCGCAGCAGGCAGAGGAGAGGTTTCTACACACCGCCGACGAGACTAATCTCTGCCTGCTCTGCCACTTCGAGTGCACAGCGCTTCTGTCTCCCTCCCACCGTGTGCTGTGTTCGCTCTCTCTCTCTCTCTCTCTCTCTCTCTCTCTCTCTGGACTAGTGAGAGAGAGAGAGAGAGAGAGAACGAACGAACGAACACAGCACACAGAGTGGGAGGGAGACAGACAGACACTGGCAGCGCTGTGGGGGCAAAGAACGCGCGTGTACAAAGGTTATATAGAGCTTATGACGTCATAAGCTCCTGCGTTTTAGCACCTCGCGCACTGCTGTCTTCAATGAGGAAGTACTTTGTAGAATCTTGTGGAAAAGTGTCGATTTTAAGGCTTTGGGTTGAAAGTAATGTATAATAATTTCGGAGGCACACAATTACTAACATAAGACCCTAAATAACATAGTTAGAACGTTTTTGTGGATTTTGGTTTCCAGGGACTTTAATTATCTAATAAACAAGGTCAAACGCATCACTTCCTGTGCGCCAGAGGACTTTTTTCTTTTCTTTTTATCAGACACCGGCTGTTTAGAACAGACAAAGCTTACATGAACTGAATAGTGTTCGATTATTTTAAATCATGCTAATTACTGTCAATTGTAACTGTAAATGTGTAGTTAATGCTCTCTCAACTCTCTGTCATCTCAGACAAGATTTCTTTTCAGATGGTTTTCAGTCGGATACGTCTCGGAGCCTCGAGCCACATGGGTTCAGCTCGGCTTTAACAGGCTACTGAGAGGAAATGAATGACTTGGTTTTATAATTGGAACGTGGCTCTATTATGGAGTGGAAGGGTGATGTCCTGGAATATTGGTAAGATTGGTCTGGTAAATGGAGTGGAGCGCAGTAGGTTGGTCTGGTAAATGGAGTGGAGCGCAGTAGGCCTAGGCGACTATGCGTGCGTAATGCCATGGTTTCTTTGCCATCTCCTTCTGCTCAGCATGGCCATGTTATAAACAGACTAGATATACTATGAAGAGTTCAGTGAATCGAATTCATTGAAGCTCAAACTGTGTCTAGAAAACTTGTGGAGTCTTGTTTATTCATCATTATTTTGCAGTTAAGGGTTTTGGCGCATTGAACCAGATGACAGATAACAACCAGCATGATAGATAGCCTACTGTTTTATTTTTGCACGATTTGAGCACTATACCAATGTGCCACTTATACAAACTGTCGCAGTAGTTAACCTCAAAGGAGGGCAAACATAGGCTTTTAGCTTAAGCCTAATTAAAGGCATCCAAAATCGTCTTACTGACATTCTACCAATTATGTTGTTCGTTGTTTAGCATAAATTTGTAGACGGACCTCCAGGGGCAGCTGGGGCATTTTTGTCCAGGGGGGCTACCAAAACTAGGGCTGGGTGATATGGTTGAAATCAATATGATAATC
>NC_139650.1:7394282-7406782 GCF_964638095.1 Poromitra crassiceps
AAGAATGTCTTTTACGGGACAAATCTGAAAACTACCGGTCACGTTTCAATAACAGCCAATGTACAAAGAATGAAATTTAGGCAGCAATGTTGTCTGCCCATAATTTTCTCCTAGCTATGAAGATTGATTGACAGCTCTCATGTCATGATATTATTGGTTGAATTTTGATAGTACTGCCTGATGTCAGCACACATATTGTTATGAATGGTTGAGCAATTGTGATGTCACCAGTGATGTCATCAGTGATGTCACTTGTGCAATTGTGATGTCATCAGTGAGGTCATCAGTGATGTCACTTGAGCAATTGTGATGTCATCAGTGATGTCATTCCATAAATTGTGATGTCATCAGTGATGTCATTCCATAAATTGTGATGTCATCAGTGATGTCACTCCAGCTTTTGTGAGCAGTCCGAGCAGTTGTCAAATATAACCCCCACCACAGGGGGATGGCTACAGAAGAAAAAACCCAAACATTTAGACTACGACACTGACGAGAAGTCTCCCTTGCGAAGTCCCCAGCGGAGACGACCTAGAAAGATCCCGGTGGAAAGGGGGCAAGCTTCTGGGATGACTCGGGCAAAAAAAATGTAATACTCCTGCCAAAAAAACAAGGATGACCTATCAACAACAGAAGGTGGAGGAGCAGAACGGGGAGCAAGAAGCAACCAACAAAACACCCCACGAGTCTGTTGGAGAAACTGCCCAGAAAACTACAAAAAAGACACAGCGAGCCCAGAGGACTCTGACAAAAAAGACTCCTGCCAAGAAAACTCCTACCACCAAGGTTAACCTCTCAATGTCGACAGCAGAGGGGGGAGGTGGAGATACGGAACAGCAGGGAAAGCCCAAGAGAAAGTATGTGAGGAAAAAGACTGTAGAGGACATGGCACCAGCCAAAGCTCCCGCATCTCAGGAGCTTCAGGAGCACCAACCTGAACCTGAAAACAAGACCGTATGGGCCCCCCCCATGAGAAGCGCCGCTAAAGCGGCACTGAAGTCCATCCACTCCTTAGCAATAGAATTTGGAGCCCAACCAGGGTCCAGTAATGATGGCCCCAGCTCAGACTCCAAGAGGGTCAAAGGAGGTAGAGGGCAGAAGAGGAGACATCCTGACTCTGATGACACTGCAGAAGATGAGGACTTTGTACCAGATGGTGAAGAAGAGGAGGGCGAGGAGATGGAGGAGAAAGAAGGCTCTAACTTTGACCCATCTGAGACTCCAGCAGGTTTACGCCTCAAGGCCAAGCCTGTGAAAGGCATAGCCCCCAATGGGCTTCCCAACAACATCAGGATACCGTCCTGGGAATTCACAGTTGAGACCAAGAAATTCCGGGAAGAGCACTGCAGCAGGGTGGAGGAGCAGAACGGGGACCAAGAAGCAACCGACAAAACACCCCACGAGTCTGTTGGAGAAACTGCCCAGAAAACTACAAAAAAGACACAGCGAGCACAGAGGACTCAAAAGACTCCTGCCAAGAAAACTCCTACCACCAAGGTTAACCTCTCAATGTCGACAGCAGAGGGAGGAGGTGGAGATACGGAACAGCAGGGAAAGGAGACGGTGAAGCCGAAGAGAAAGTATGCGAGGAAAAAGACTGTAGAGGACATGGCACCAGCCAAAGCTCCCGCATCTCAGGAGCTTCAGGAGCACCAACCTGAACCTGAAAACGAGACCATATGGGGCCGCCCCATGAGAAGCGCCGCTAAAGCGGCACTGAAGTCCATCCACTCCTTAGCAATAGAATTTGGAGCCCAACCAGGGTCCAGAAATGATGGCCCCAGCTCAGACTCAGGCCCACTTAACAAAAGGCCCAAGAGCGTCAAAGAAGGTAGAGGGCAGAAGAGGAGACATCCTGACTCTGACGACACTGCAGAAGATGAGGACTTTGTACCAGATGGTGAAGAAGAGGAGGGCGAGGAGATGGAGGAGAAAGAAGGCTCTAACTTTGACCCATCTGAGACTCCAGCAGGCTTACGCCTCAAGGCCAAGCCTGTGAAAGGCATAGCCCCCAATGGGCTTCCGAACAACATCATGATACCGTCCTGGGAATTCACAGTTGAGACCAAGAAATTCCGGGAAGAGCACTGCAGCAGCTGGGTGTTCCCAGAATGGGTTCCCTCCATCAACAGCTGGCACCGTGTACCGCACAGTGATATGGAGAAGTACCTGCCTCAGGAGCTGCAGTCGGCTGCTTTCAAGGTCACCAGAGACGGCCTCAGCAAGGAGGAGTCGGCTCTGCAAAGACTCAACAGATTTGAGGCATTGTCCTCCCACCCGGAGCGCTGGGACATGTCTCTGTACGTGGGCGGGCCTGTCTGGGCAATGGAGTGGTGTCCCACACCCACCGGGGCCACAGCCACGCAGCACCTCGCCCTGGCCTGCCACCGCGGGATGGACGACCTGCACACAGCCAACCAGACGCACAGCGGGGCCGGCCTCATCCAGCTGTGGGACCTGGGCAAGCTGGGGTACGGCAACAGACCGGAGGCCCAGCCAGCCCTGGCATATGGCTTGGCCCAGGACAAGGGCTTTATCTGGCACCTCAAGTGGTGTCCTGCAGGAGCGTGGGAGCTGCCCAGCTGCAGCAGAAAGGCTCCTTTCCTGCCCAGACTGGGTCTTCTGGCAGTGGCTACGTCCACCGGCGTGGTCACCATATACAGCCTGCCCCACCCTGAGGCTCTGCACCCCAGAAAAAGTCCCCCTCACTCCGATCAGGAGACGGACTGCCAAGTTGAACCACCGCACATATACAAGGCTGAAGGAGTGATCACATTGAAGCTGGGTTCCATCGGAGCCCCTCACAACGAGAAGAGTGGACAGGTGCTGTCCATGGATTGGTTGCCTGCAAAGCCACACAACATCATGGCTATTGGATTCTATGATGGTGTAGTAGGTCTATGGGATCTGTCCTCTAAGTCTTCCCTGTTGCGCTTGCGGGGCGCGGACCGCTCCCTGGCCCTGCTGCCCTACCGCTGCTTCCTGGCTCATGACCACGCTGTCCGGGCCCTGGCCTTCTGCCCCGCCTCCAGGAATCTGCTGGCCACAGCAGGAGACGACCGCATGGTGAAGACTTGGGATCTGAAGAGGCTCTACGAGCCCATCACCGTTCACAAGCGCTATCTAACCACCGAGCTCTACTGGCCTTTAAGCGCCTCTGGCCTCTTCCTGTCCCAGGAGAACGCCTACGCACCGAATGGTTACCATGGAGTCCATTACTATGACCTAGGCTACCATCACTTTTACCCGTACTTCGCTATCGTCAGGATGTCCACTATGTGGTCCATGTGTTTCACTGATTGGCTGAACGGCCTGGTGACAGCAGACACCCTTGGTGAGGTGATATTTGCTGTGATGCCTCCTTTGAACAACAATCCACACAACTTTCAACGGCCGGTGGATAGGCGCTTTCCAGTTTACGTCACAGATCTGGTGCCTCTCGACGCAGAACCCACCGAACAGGAGAACCAAGAGGTGGGAGGATCTGAGGAGGGAGGAGGAGAGTCGGGACAGGGACAAGAGGACGAAGGCCTTCCTCAACCGGCCCAGACATACAGAGAGGCTGTGAAGAAATGCTACCTTCACTATCGCGACAGCAATATGACGACCTTTAAGAACTTCCGGAAGCGACCGCCGTGGAAACGCATGGCGGCCACCGAGGTGAAGACTAAGCTCAACATGCACATGATGCCAATGGCTGCAGTACATAAGGTGCAGTTCAACCCTAACATGAACTGCCATACCTGGGTGGCGTCTGGAGGCCAGGCAGGGGTGGTCAGACTCCACTGTCTTCAGAGCATGAACAACATCAAATTCCAGAAGCTGGTCAGCGAGAGTCAGGCTCAGTTCAACACACTCTACTCGCCAGAGGAGCAGGGAGAGGCCGTCAACACCACCACCCAACAGCTATCGCATATAGAGATTTCAACTCCCACCACAGAATTCCAAGATGGCTCCGAGTGCAAATTGTCGGACTAGAACCGTGTGCTGTTAAAGGTTTAGAGAAAGGTCATGAAAAATGCTCAGCACACAATCGACCGTAGAAACTTTGTTGGAGTACGAAAAACAAGGAACATTTGCATTAAATGACATTTCTGGAACAGCCGGTCCATGTTAACAATTATGTTGATCGCTCTTCCGGGGAGAAAAAAAAAAAAAAAAATCCCCGTTGTTATTTTTTGTTCTCGCTTAAACCTAATGTTTTATGGTCACTCAGGATTCTCTGGAAGACTTTTTGGCTTGGTTCGAGCCTTAAAACTCGTTATATTTGGATTTATCGAAATGTCTATGGAGAAAATGGACGCAGAACTTACTTCCGGGGCAAATTACGTCACGAAAAGTCACGTACCTTTTGAGCACTATTGAATTCTGCACTGTCACTATCTGTATAATACACAGTGGTGAGCATTGAATTCTGCACTGTCACTATCTGTATAATACACAGTGGTGAGCATTCATTTTGCTGTGTTGGGTTTCTTGCTTGCTACTGTATTTTGTGTGACTGGTAGTTTAAGGGCTTGGTAACCTGTATCAGGTCCTTTGTAGGGTTTTGCTAAAATATATACATATATATTTTGTCAGACTGAGACTGACTGGCACCCCAGCTTAACCGCCAGCGACTGCTGCATAAAAGTGTTTAAGTATTTGTATTTAAAAAAAGATATACAAAATCACATTTGTATTTTGTATTGATTACAAAAGTTAAGAATAAACGACAAGCAATGTTATGTTTTCAATTGTTTCCCTTACTGCACCGAAAATGAACCGAACCGTGACTTCAACGAGGTACGTACCGAACTGTGATTTGTGTCTACCGTTACACCCCTAAGATCTGTGGGTACTGAAGTTTTACAACAAAACAGCCCCCTGCCTAGTGTTTATTTGTAACGCACTTTCATTACAGGTAAATGTCAAAGTGCTACAGAGCATACGTGCATCAAAATAGGCCAAACAAACCAGCAGCAAAACACCATTAAAAGCAACACAAAAGAAATACCTTATTAAAAAGCCATATTAAAAAGGAAACTGTAGAAATACCACGAGCAACCCAGCCCAAGCAACTGAGAGCTACAGTAAGCAGGAAAACTTGGATAGCTGCCTGCCGTGTGTGTGTGTGTGCGCGCGCGCGCGCGCGCGCGTGTGTGTGTGTGTGTGGTTGTGCGTGTGTGTGTGTGTGTGTGTGTGTGTGTGTGTGTGTGTGTGTGTGTGTGTGTCATCCAGTTACACCCAGGTCTGGAAGCAGCTGATGCATGTGTGTGAATGTATGACAGCTTGGAAGGGGGTGGGGGAAGGGGCGATGTTGGTTTCCAGGAGAGTTGTAAAGTGATGCAGTGATGGACCCCGGCCAGCGGGGGCAAAAGAAACAGAGCGTGTGTTCATCTGTAGGGAACCTTGTGAGGGCCAAACTCATTAACACGCTAAGAGCTAACACACTCACACTCACAGCAGTCACACACTATACACACACACACTATCCATGCCACATATACAGTAGGTGCACTCGTGCACGTATATTATAGACATACACACACATGCTGCACACACGTCACTTAGTGCACTTAAACACACATCAAAATGCACTTATAGCATGCGGTTATACACGTACTGTGTGGACGTACATGTGCTCTGTAAACACACAAACACACACATACGCACAAACACACACACACACACACACACACACACACACGTACACGTACAAACACATACACACACACACGTACACACACGCAGGCACAAACACACACACGTACACACACGCACACGTACAGACACACACACGCACACACACACACACAAACACACACTCACACATATGCACAAACACACACACACACTCACACACATGCAGGCACAGACACACACACACACACGTACACACACGCACACGTACAGACACGCACACGCACAAACACACACACACAAACACACACTCACACACACACACACACACACACACACACATCGGCCATTACTGCTCGAGAGCCAGTGCCTAATCAGGTCAATGGAAATGTCCATCAACTGAAATTAGATAGAGAGGGAGAGAGAGAGGGCAGATAGAGAGATAAATATATGGAGGAAGGGGAGTGACAGAGTGAGGTGCAGCAGAGAGGGAGAGAGAGAGATGAAGTGACAGAGTGAGGGGCAGCAGAGAGGGAGAGAGAAAGAGAGAGATGAAGTGACAGAGTGAGGGGCAGCAGAGAGGGAGAGAGAAAGAGAGAGATGAAGTGACACTGACTGCGTTTACATGGACTTGAGTATCCCGGTTATGAGGCTTATCCTGGTTTTGATCATATTTGGGATATGGCGTTTACATGGAAGAGAGAGAAAGCAGGTTACTCATATCCCTGTATACATGATAAGTAGTAGTATCCTGGTTACTGATCACTGCATGCTATTTGCGCAGGCGCCTGTGATCGTTACAATACAAACCGGGGTCATTATTATTATTATTTGCTTATATTGGGTGCGTGTGACGTGACGTCATTCACCTTTTTTGGGCAAAGACGTGGGATTCCCTTGGATTCCGTCTTCATGGTGGAGTGTCCCTGTTTGCACGCAGCGCGCGGCTTCTTGCTTTCATTTGAGTCACACAACACCTTCGTCCTGTAGTCTGTATACTACAGACTTGAATAGGGCAGCATTTTGATGCTTTCTCCTATCTAAGCTGCCAAGCATTTAATTCTTTCGTCACCGAAATACAAAACTCGGCAAAACTCTTTCCTCATCGCTTCAGAAGTGAGACTTTTAAGTCGAATTTCACTGACATTTGCGCGTGAGTATTTCCAGGTAAAACGAGGTATGTGCGGGACCTACAGCAGCGAGGTTAGAGAGGAAAATGCCTGGAGTCTGACGGCGGTCTGATGAGGAAGTAGCCTAATCGTGCGGCACTTCTATACTTTATACTGGACGAAATTCTGATAGTGAAACGGGTCATTTTGCGCAAGCTGTGTTGTGTACGGTAGCCCCTCGCGTTGGAGGGTGTTCACGGTGTGTTTCGCGTTGTTTGGTCATGAAATGGAGGGGGGGGGGGGGGAAATGCCTGCAAGTCTGCTGCCTTTTGGAGATGAACTGAACTGAAGCCGCGCCTGCGCAGGAAGTCTGCTGCGGTCAGAAAGCAGGATAAGGTGTATACATGCAACAGTATCCCGGGTTCTTTCGGAGTACTCCACCTCGCATAACCGGCTTTCTCAAAACCGGGATAAGGGCTTATCCAGCTTTCTGAAACCGGGATATGATGTTTACATGCGCAAACACAAAAACGGGATACTCCAAAACCCCGACAGTAACCGGGATACTCAAGTCCATGTAAACGCAGTCACTGAGGGGCAGCAGAGAGGGAGAGAGAAAGAGAGAGATGAAGTGACAGAGTGAGGGGCAGCAGAGAGGGAGAGAGAAAGAGAGAGATGAAGTGACAGTGAGGGGCAGCAGAGAGGGAGAGAGAAAGAGAGAGATGAAGTGACAGAGTGAGGGGCAGCAGAGAGGGAGAGAGAAAGAGAGAGATGAAGTGACAGTGAGGGGCAGCAGAGAGGGAGAGAGAAAGAGAGAGATGAAGTGACAGAGTGAGGGGCAGCAGAGAGGGAGAGAGAAAGAGAGAGATGAAGTGACAGAGTGAGGGGCAGCAGAGAGGGAGAGAGAAAGAGAGAGATGAAGTGACAGTGAGGGGCAGCAGAGAGGGAGAGAGAAAGAGAGAGATGAAGTGACAGAGTGAGGGGCAGCAGAGAGGGAGAGAGAAAGAGAGAGATGAAGTGACAGAGTGAGGGGCAGCAGAGAGGGAGAGAGAAAGAGAGAGATGAAGTGACAGTGAGGGGCAGCAGAGAGGGAGAGAGAAAGAGAGAGATGAAGTGACAGAGTGAGGGGCAGCAGAGAGGGAGAGAGAAAGAGAGAGATGAAGTGACAGTGAGGGGCAGCAGAGAGGGAGAGAGAAAGAGAGAGATGAAGTGACAGAGTGAGGGGCAGCAGAGAGGGAGAGAGAAAGAGAGAGATGAAGTGACAGAGTGAGGGGCAGCAGAGAGGGAGAGAGAAAGAGAGAGATGAAGTGACAGAGTGAGGGGCAGCAGAGAGGGAGAGAGAAAGAGAGAGATGAAGTGACAGAGTGAGGGGCAGCAGAGAGGGAGAGAGAAAGAGAGAGATGAAGTGACAGAGTGAGGGGCAGCAGAGAGGGAGAGAGAAAGAGAGAGATGAAGTGACAGAGTGAGGGGCAGCAGAGAGGGAGAGAGAAAGAGAGAGATGAAGTGACAGAGTGAGGGGCAGCAGAGAGGCAGAGTACAGTAGGAGTGATGATGGAGGGAGTGAGAGTGAAGGCTGAGGCCATAAAAGATGCAAACCACAGCTTTATCATTTATGTTCATTCATGTTAATGCAACACACACTGCTGCTGTCACACACACACACACACACACACACACACACACACTCTCCTCAACACACACTGCTGCTGTCACACACACACACACACACACACACACACACACACACTCTCCTCAACACACACTGCTGCTGTCACACACACACACTCTCCTCAACAACACACACTGCTGCTGTCCCACACACACACTCTCCTCAACACACACTGCTGCTGTCCCACACACACACACACACTCTCCTCAACACACACTGCTGCTGTCCCACACATACGCTCTCCTCAACAACACACTGCTGCTGTCCCACACACACACTCTCCTCCACACACACTGCTGCTGTCCCACACACACACACACTCTCCTCAACAACACACTGCTGCTGTCCCACACACACACTCTCCTCCACACACACTGCTGCTGTCCCACACACACACACACTCTCCTCAACAACACACTGCTGCTGTCCCACACACACACACTCTCCTCAACACACACTGCTGCTGTCCCACACACACACTCTCCTCAACAACACACACTGCTGCTGTCCCACACACACACCCTCCTCAACACACACTGCTGCTGTCCCACACACACACACTCTCCTCAACACACACTGCTGCTGTCCCACACACACACTCTCCTCAACAACACACACTGCTGCTGTCCCACACACACACCCTCCTCAACACACACTGCTGCTGTCCCACACACACACTCTCCTCAACATGCAACACAGGCATAAACACTGAAGTTATTATTATGGAAAACCTGATTATGATGAAAATCAAACACTTTTGAAGAGAGAGCGTATGAAATAAGATTAGAGCTGGAAAGCACAAACTGTTTTTTAATGCATTTTGTTGGTGGTATAAACACAGGACAGCCAAATCCGACAATTTAGAAAATGCCATCTCTTGCCACCAGGGGGTGCTGCCGCACCCTCCGCACCTACGTTCCCGCGCCCCTTGTATCTGAATGAAAATTGGTTCTATGGATACCCCTGGTACTCCCCTTTACAGATAGGGTAGTATGAGTATTTTTTTGACAAGTCAAGTCAGCATAAATCCACAGAACAGTGGATCACATCAGTGACAGAGTTTCGACGGAACTGACTGATCTGATTCTTGGGGGGGGGGGGGGTAGCCTGATATCAGACTGAACTGACGGATCTGATTCTTGGGGGGGGGGGGGTAGCCTGATATCAGACTGAATTGTCAACTCGTTTACACTCATTTCCATGGTGTAGTCTGAGATTGCCCTCTGTTTAAGTTCTTTCTATGAGGGGATTCCCGCAGGGGAATTCCATTCCCCTGAACCAATCACTAGAGACCAACCTGGGCCTGAATCTTACATTCATTACTCCAATCGGAGGAATGGGGGGGGGGGGGGGGGGGGGATAAATCTCCCCTTTGAATAAATGCCTTGAAAGCAGTGTGCCATTTGGATTTCAAAGTAATAGGTACTTTCAACCAATTTAAAACAGCCATAGTTGATATTGACATTACCACTCTGTGCAGTTGACAACCGCTTGATAATGGCTTAGTGCCACCTGTTGGTCTATTTATTGATGGTGATGCACAGGTCTGGACCGAGGCAAGTGGGTGGGCTGCAGCATTACCCCAGAAAAGCCTCTTCTTCACAGCCTAATGCTGGGAGGCGACGCAGGTGATCTCCATTAGAAAGTGATTCCATGCTTCTGTGTGTGGAAGATGCTGGAAATCAGCGCTACATAATAATGTACCTTACAAACATGGTCTTCCTTCAGCACAGCTAACACTCTGCGCTGAGGTCCATCATAGAAGTTCATAACAAATCACATAAGCTTGTGTGTTCACATAGGAACTCTTCACCATCTACAGCTGTTGAGTGTTGCTATGGTAACAGAGAGAGCTAGAGGTCAAGAGAGGTTATTCTGCTTTGACAACAAATATAAGCTGTTCATTAGCAGATTTGTTAAGTCTGCGTGAAGTTGTGATAAATGCTACATTCACCCATTCTCACACCGAAGTACCACGCAGGGTGCTGGCACAGCCATCGGGAGCAATTCGGGGTTCAGTGTCTTGCCCAAGGACACTTCGACATGCGGACTGGAGGAGCCGGGGATCGAACCACCGACCTTCTGGTGCACTCTACCTCCTGAGCCACAGCCAGCCGCAGTTGTGGCTCGTGCATCCTGGGTATGGACTAGTTGCAAATAAAAAAAGGAAAATTATCCCATTCTGAAATGGAGGATGTGAGTATGTATAATGTAGGCTACTTCTACTCAGAACAGAGCCCAGAGACTTTGGTCACTTGTCCAACAGCTCCGCCTCGATAGCACCTGTTTCACGGCTTATCGGCACACTGACATAATGCACATGGCACAGCAAACGTTGAGCAATATTCAACTTGGAGACCAGGGGCGACATTACAGAAACTTCCTAAATTCCAAATCCTATCCTAAATGATTGGTAACCATGGTAATTAGAGTTAGGACTTGATTTAGGAAAACACCCATTAAAGAACAACAGTTCCTAAGTCAATATTCTCATCCTAATTTAAAATGGGAAAAGCGTATTACAGAAGCGTCCCAACTCCCCAAAATCTTAAAAAAGCTCTCCTAACTTTAAGATGCCAGCTATGCTGTCCTAACTAATTTACGCTATTTTCAACTGGAACAACAGCCATCTTGCATCTCGTTATAATTTATAGCCTATTTATAGCCTACCTACCTACGTTATGGCTGCGCTGTTATTACATTTGCAAAACCAACAAAATGTCAACAGGCGCAATGTATTTGCCGAAAGGCTCATGCGGGACCCGAATGACGTTTTGCGTTTTGATGACAGAACGCTCGTTAATCGATACAGACTGCCCCGGCCGGGACATGATACTGCAGCTAGCCAAGGAGCTGAGACCTGTGTTGGAGAGACCGACTAGGCGACACGGGGCTCTGCCGGTTGTAGTACAACTTACAAATGCACTTCGGTTTTTTGCGAAGGGAGATTTTCAAACTGAAGTGGCCGACATATCCAAAATATCTCAGCCTGCTATGTCACGTAATTTAACTGAGGTAGCAACAGCCATCAGCAATTTGGCTCCTTGGTACATACAGTTTCCAAGGGGGGAGGAACAACAACACACATCGTTAGCCTACTAGCTAATAGCAGGCTACTAGCGGTCCTACTTCCCCCGCGAGTTGAGAAAGGAGGAGGTGTCTGTTGCTAGTGGTTGCTAGGGTAACAGACAGAAAGGTTGATAACCGATGCTGGATGAGTATTTAGGATTTCCTAACAAGACATAAGATAGGATTTAGCAAGATAAGATAGGATTCCTAAAGTTAGTTAGGATTTGCTTCTGTAATACGAAATCAGAAAAAATCCTATCTTAAACTAGTCCTATCCTAACTTAAGACATAAGATAGGGAGTTTCTGTAATGTGGCCCCAGGGCAGCGTCCCAAAACTCACCGCGCCCCAAAAAGCAAGCCGCAGCGTTTCAAGCAAACCATGGAAAATAGCTGAGAAATGACAACAGGCACATGAAAAAAAGAAAAGAAAAAAAGAAAAACACTTGATGTGATCACATCTTAAAGAAATAGAAAGGTACATTTTAGGGGTTTAGCCGACACTTCTATCCAGAGCAATGTACAGTGACAGGCAGTAAGTGAGCTTACAGACCTGTCTTACTGGACCGTCCTGACAGGAAATGCCTCCCTCAATCATTCAATCACTCATTTTCCCCGAGACAGCCTGCTTTACACAGCTCCCAGGCCCCTCAGTGTTACAGCCATTTCAGATAAAGCTGTTGCTGTTAGCCTAGCTGCTAACCCACCTGACCCACTGACTGTTAGCCTAGCTGCTAACCCACCTGACCGACTAACTGTAAGCCTAGCTGCTAACCCACCTGACCCAATGACTGTTAGCCTAGCTGCTACTACCCCACCTGACATACTGCCTGTTAGCCTAGCTGCTAACCCACCTGACCCACTGACTGTTAGCCTAGCTGCTAGCCCACCTGACCCACTGACTGTTAGCCTAGCTGCTAACCCACCTGGCCCACTGACTGTTAGCCTAGCTGCTAACCCACCTGACCCACTGACTGTTAGCCTAGCTGCTAACCCACCTGGCCCACTGACTGTTAGCCTAGCTGCTAACCCA
>NC_139650.1:7411782-7539282 GCF_964638095.1 Poromitra crassiceps
TGCCTGATCGATCTCTTTTACTTTTCTCCTATTTTCCTTCTGTCTTTCATGGATCAAAGCAGCAATGGAGGTCAGCTCGGGCAGCTAATGGGAAACCTAATAAAAAAAATAGACAAAAATACCTCCAACTTAATCTTTGCATTAGACATTTTTTCAACTTGAATAGGTTACCACCAGACACTTATTACATTTCAAGAAAAAACGTTTCTAAATTTGCCAGCTCCCGTTTCCCTTAAAATGCACTGCTATAAATGTTTCAAGGTCTCCCTCCGAGTGACTAATAGCTTTTTTCAGTCTTACATGTTGTGTCGTCACTATAATGCAGACCAGCTGCAGGCAACACTGAGTGCTCGCTCCACTTCATTAATGAATTGTCTGATATGATCTTAAGAGCCTTAATTAAGATTTGAAAAGATCTAAACCATTGAGTAGAGCGTGTTTTCCTCTCCCTTCAGTCTGCAGCACAATAGGCCGGCAAACTGAGTTTCAGATCCAATCCCATAGCCAGAGAAACAACACATTTATCAACGTCCTAAAACACTGGATTCTCCTGAACGCACCCCACATACACTTAACGATGTGTTATACACAACTGTTTGTGACAAGACATATCTGTATTGCTTTTCAAAGAGTATCTCTATTCTCTATTGCCATGTTGTGAGAAAAGGTTTGGCAAAATTGGCCGTGTCTGCGGGTGGGAAGCTGGTGGGGTATGAGTCCTGGTCGCTGCACTAGCGCCTCCTCTGGCCGGTCTTGGTGCCTGTTTGGGGGCGGGGGGGGGAACTGGGGGGAATAGCGTGATCCTCCCATGCACTGCGTCCTGCCGGTGAAGCCCCTCGCTGTCAGGGGAAAAGAAGTGGCTGGCGACTGCACATGTATCGGATGAAGCATGTGCTAGTCTAAAACTCTCCCCAGATCGGCAGAGGGGGTGGAGCAATGACCAGGATAGGAGGGGTAATTGGCCTAGTAGCCTACAATTAGGGAGAAAATGGGAGAAGAAAACAGGGGGAGAGGGGCACTTGATCAAAAAACAACGACAACAACAACAAAAAACCCGGCTGCTATTCTTAGTTCGATAAAAAGTTGACATGTTGGAGACACTAGGTCTTCACCCGACGGCGACATGTACTGAGATGTTAAAGTAACGCAAGTGTGTGTTGTCGGTAAGTAGATGTTGCATAAAACAAGAGAAAGAGTTAACATCCAACATTTGTTAACATCCCGTAACGCTGAATTCTCCTGAACGCAGCAGCAGGCCCAGAGATCTATTCTCCCAGCAGCCCTGCTTTAAGCTCTAATCAATAGACAAGAGAGAGAAGGCATTTGTTAACGTTGTGAGACATTGACTTCTCCTGAACGCACTTCATATATAGGCTGCAGGTCTGGAGAGCTGCTGCACCAGCAGAGCTCTTTTTTAAGCTCTAATCAATAGAGAGGGAGACAGACAGACGGGCCGGGGCTCCGTTTCAGGAAAGCACTAGAACAGCTGACCACCGCTTTCTATTCTGGTCAAGGAAGAGAAAGCAGGGGGAGAGAGAGACAGAGAGAGAGAGAGAGAGAGAGAGAGAGAGAGAGAGAGAGAGAGATGGAGAGAGAGACACAGAGAGAGACACAGAGAGAGATGGAGAGAGGCAGAGAGAGAGAGATGGAGAGAGACAGAGAGAGAGAGATGGAGAGAGAGACACAGAGAGAGATGGAGAGAGACAGAGAGAGAGAGATGGAGAGAGAGACACAGAGAGAGATGGAGAGAGACAGAGAGAGAGATGGAGAGAGAGACACAGAGAGAGATGGAGAGAGAGACACAGAGAGAGATGGAGAGAGACACAGAGAGAGATGGAGAGAGAGACACAGAGAGAGATGGAGAGAGAGACACAGAGAGAGATGGAGAGAGAGACACAGAGAGAGATAGAGAGAGAGACACAGAGAGAGATGGAGAGAGACACAGAGAGAGAGAGATGGAGAGAGAGACACAGAGAGAGATGGAGAGAGACACAGAGAGAGAGAGATGGAGAGAGAGACACAGAGAGAGAGATGGAGAGAGAGACACAGAGAGAGAGATGGAGAGAGACACACAGAGAGAGAGATGGAGAGAGACAGAGAGAGAGATGGAGAGAGACACAGAGAGAGAGATGGAGAGACACAGAGAGAGAGAGATGGAGAGAGACAGAGAGAGAGAGAGATTGAGAGAGAGACACAGAGAGAGAGATGGAGAGAGACACAGAGAGAGAGATGGAGAGAGACAGAGAGAGAGAGAGATTGAGAGAGACACAGAGAGAGATGGAGAGAGACAGAGAGAGAGATGGAGAGAGACAGAGAGAGAGAGAGATTGAGAGAGAGACACAGAGAGAGATGGAGAGAGACACAGAGAGAGATGGAGAGAGACACAGAGAGACACAGAGAGAGATGGAGAGAGACAGAGAGAGAGAGAGATTGATAGAGAGACACGGAGAGAGAGATGGAGAGAGACACGGAGAGAGATGGAGAGAGAGACACAGAGAGAGAGATGGAGAGACACACAGAGACACAGAGAGAGACGGGGAAGTGAAATAAAGGGAAAGGAGAAGTGGAGACAATTTCATCTCTTTGTCACAGTCATACACACTCTCACACACCAACTCTCTCAAAAAACACACACACACACACACACACCCACACACACACACACACACGCACACACACACACACACACACACACACACACACACACACACACACACACACACGCACACACACACACACCTTAAGCTTGATTCACATACTTTGCACTATACAGTTGTTGAGCCTCATTAGCCAATGTTCCCTCAACTACATCAAAATATAGTTGAACCATGAAATAAGGATTATGTCCTAAATTGGCTAAATGTGGTCAAAAAGTCATTATGTTGGCATTTTGGGGGCGCACATGATTTGGCACGGCTCTAATTTGCGCCCGCAGCAGGTGCCGTGAACACTTCCTCATCGCCACCGAGAATTGCATCCCCACCCTATTTCGGGGCTGTTTTAACTTAGAAAACAGGCAGGTCACGTCTACACAGACAATTATATCACTTTTAAACAGTTACATTTCTGTATAAATCATTACAATATGCTCCCGTGAGGTGGGGATGCGTTTAGCTGCTGCCCGGGCGGGGGGTGTAAAACTCGGCATAACACCTGGACACTTGAGCGAGGCGGACTGCTATCGTTGAGGCACGCAAACAGGGGATATGGCCTCTGTACCAAGATAGAGCCCAGTGTCTCTCCCCTCGGCTTCACTCCGAGGAGGAAACGCTTTGTTAACGTCTGTAATATTATCGCCTTCCTCTGAGTCCAAATCACTGTAAGAACATCTTGGCCGACTCCTAAATGCAGAAAATAGCCACAGGCAGCTCGTATCTTCAATTACGAGACACGCTCACAGTCCCACATCCGTCTGTTTGTTCCACGTGTAAAGGACTGAACAAGGAAAAACTGCATTCTCTTTCTATGCCCCCAGTAAGTGGAATCTGCTCCAGAACAATCTGAAACTGGATCATCTAATCTCTCTTGAGTCATTTAAACAACTCTTAAAGGGTACTCTACAGGAGAAATGCTCTTGTTTTATTTCAAATGTGTTTGACTATTTTCTTTTTATCTTTATTCTTATTGCTGCTCCATCTTGTCTGTCTGCAACTGAAACTTCTTGTATGTGTTCTATGTAATCAGGGCACTCTTGAAAATGAGAGCTTGCTCTCAAGAGATTTCCCTGTATAAATAAATGCAAAATAAATTAAAAGAAAATCTGTATCTCCCTGCATCGCTTTTGACAGACAACGGCTCGCTCCTCTTTTTAGAGAATCCTCCAGCCCTCCACTCCGCCCACACCGAGCCCTGACTCCGCCCACACCGAGCCCTGACTCCGCCCACACCGAGCCCTGACTCCGCCCACCCCGAGCCCTGACTCCGCCCACACCGAGGCCTGACGCTTGGTTCACACCACAAGCATCACAGAAGCAGCGCTGAAACAGAAGCTTCACAGAAGCTTCCAGCAGGAGCCTTGCCATTCACACCAGAATCACTCTGTTTTGCTCCACACCTCGCTCTGTTTTGCCCTGGCACTGCCCTGCCCCCGCTCACAACTTGCATTGACTTCATTCCCGGCTGCTCGGAGCTCGGAGCCGGGAATCGAACCACCGACCTTCTGATTGGTGGACGACCCGCTCTACCTCCTGAGCCACAGCCGCCCTTAAAGCGGGCCTTAAATCTCCGAGTTGTTTTTGAGTGTTTGTGTTTCCAGCATGAAGCACTGATCAGAGCTGTTGGAGCCTCCTCTCTCCTCTGGATGGAAGCTGACAAGTTTGACCGTTGTTATGGCGATAGTGGAACCAGTCTTGCCAAGGTGTCCGCGGAAACCGAGTGTAACCATAACAACGATGGAACTCTCCTTCAGAATGGTGCTGTGTTTCAGATCCTCGAGACACACACGCACACGCGCGCGCGCACACGCACACACACACGCACATGCACACACACACACACACACACACACACACACACACACACACACACACACACAGGCTGATTGCCAGCTAGGAATTCACAAATCCAAAGCAGAAGTCGCCTCGCTGAAAGAAAGAGAAAACGTTTCCCCAAACATGAACCGCAAATTAGAGACTGAGGATTTGAAGCCCTGTGAAACTTTCACTTATTTTTCCAACTTGTTTGTCGCTCTCCTGCGTCAAAGAATAAACGATCCGTCTTTGTGCATAATTTATAAACTAGACTCGTCAGACACACAAGCCCCGACTCACTGCCACAAACGCAGAACCACAGGGGGTGAGGGAGACAAGTGGAGCAGAGAGCAGACACAGAGAGAGGAGTGCAGCAGAGACACATCGTTAGCTACTCACTTTGAAGGCATTTCCCCAATGACAACATATTCCAGGAGGGAGAAGAGTGAGTGTCTGCAACATACTCTCAATATAAAGCTCACCCACGTCCTCACCTGGTCAAACCTAGTTTGACTCACATTATGACTGAGTCAGATTAGGTTTATGAGTCACAGGAAGTGTAAATACAATCGGAACTTCCGATTGTATTTACACTTCCTGTTAAGTCTCTCAAGCCCGACGGTCTCTTCTAGATAAGGTGAATAGATTTAGTCCAACTCCTGATTATATAGTTATTATTGAACTGAACTACGTGTTGATGGTGATGTCACTTTATCAGAGTGAGGTGAGTCAACTATTACCTGCAGTCAATGGTTGTCATCCCCATTAAAGGAAGAATCTGTTCAGAAACGTATCACGTTCTGCCTCTTTCATGCAAGAATTAAGCTTAAAGGAGAACTAACCTCCAAAACACTTTTTTTCAGCTTTTAACCAATATATATGACTTTGGGGGTGATGTGTGAAGAATTCTGGTCAGAATTTCCACATTTGACACCAAACTGTTGCCATTTTACCATTTGTATCATTTTTCAGCAGCATACCTGGCATAAGCGCCCTCTTAGGGTCAAAGACTGCTTTTTTTTTTTTCTCAAATGAATGGGAGATTTGGTACAACCTGACGTCAGGTTGTCCCCAAAGACTATGGGATTTCAAGATAATTACTCCCCTACCCCCTCTGTACCCTTTCGGCTCCTCAGAACTCCAAGCCTATTCTTATTGAAGTTTGCTCTTAAAATACTGAACCAAACGTTGTCAAAGTTGGCACATGTCTTAATTATAGTTAGTTTCCCGCTGAATGTGTCACTACTTTATTAATATCTTACCTGAATAAGCTCGAATGATGATGTTTATATTATCAGTCCGAGTTGGAAGCACTGTCTCAAGCCCAGGCAGGTGGGAGCGGGCAGGAGAGAGTCGTACTGTAACCTCATGGACGAGCCTCAAGCTCCGGGGGCAGCAGCTGGGCTCTCTGTGCTCTGAGAGCAGAGAGCAGTCTGATATTTCCGCAAACAAATAGCGTCGCAGTTTAGCGCACATGTAAAATATAACGCTATACTACGACGTGACAACGTGACAAAGCTGGTCTAAACACATCGGCTGCTGTAATATCGTCACTGTGTACAAGCAACGGGGGGGGGGGGGGGTTGACTCGCTGTGTGTGTGTTTTGCTGTCTGGAGCACTTTCTCCAGTGCTCTCTGTGCACAGTCTGACATTTCATTGGAAGCACTTTCTCTCGGCCAGTCAAACGGGAGAGTCTGCTCTGCTCGCTCATGCACCCGCGGGGCGCGCGCACACTGCACACAGCAGCAGTGAGAGGCGGGGGCTTTCAGTCAGCAGAGCAGAGCAACTGGCTCTGTCTGTGTGTGTGTGCTCCGAGGAGGAGAAGAGCTCTGTCCTGCTCTGCGCCCTATGAGGAAAAATCATAGGTGCTGTAAATTTCATCAAGAATCACGAAAACCCCCAAAACGCAAATTAAAAACGGATTTCATTGCGCGGTTTATCTCTAGTTAGACGAGGGAATTACGTGGAGAAATCTCGCATTGTGTTACCCCAGAGCGAGAGGTTTGTCCTATTGTGGGTGTGCTGCTGTTAACGAGCCCATGTCACTTTGCTCCCGTAACGTAGTTTGAGTAGTTTCCATAGAGTTACATGCAGAAAAATAATTACATTTCTAGTTCGCCACTGAATTACCAAATTGATATAACTTTCAACCATTTTGAGCAAAGCTCTTTCCATACAGGCCACCAGCGTTGGCTAATTGTTGATATTTATACAGATATGGCCCCTCTCAAATAAATTATTTTTGAGGCAATAGGCAAACTGTAATGGCGTCGATTTCCGAAAAAAAATCTGGACTTCAACACAGCCAAAGAGTCCAGTATAGACAAGAGCATATGTCATTTCTTGGTTTTTTCCATAGGTATTTTCAAATCACTGTTCTAATACATATCTAGGGGGTTAGTCCCCCTTTAAGAATTATATTCTGCAAAACACATACATGAGGACTTTTGATAGACTTAACAGTGACCTCTAATGGTACGTCCACAGGCTCTTCATTTCACTTCCCAGGATTGCATCATGCTTTCACTCAGACCAAAACAACAACAATTCAGATTTGTAGGGTTTTGTTGTTGTTGTTGTTGCACATATGATCATAATAATTCATTCACACATGATAAATGCTACAGGTAAGCAGACAGGTGAGGTCAAGAGATACATAGACGTGTGATGGGCACCGCAAAGATGCCAACTAGAGATTGTAGGCGGGGTCCAATATGGTCACACACAAAAACAGGCATACATTTGCACATGCACACACAAACAGACAGACACACACACACACACACACACACACACACACACACACACACACACACAAATACATACGCATACGCACACACACACACACACACACACACACACACACACACACACACACACACACACACACACACACACACACACACACACACACACACACACACACACAATACACACAAGCACATATACTGTAAGCACAGACACACATGTGCAAACACACACACACACACAGATCGGTACAGCCCACTAAACTAAGATCAACGACATGAGACGCTTTGTGATTTTTAAGCGATAAGTGTAAATAATGCAATGTTTGGCCTGGAGAAAAGCAAAGAGAGAGAGAGAGACACACACACACAGAGAGAGAGCGACAGGCAGAGAGAGACAGAGAGAGACAGACAGGCAGAGAGAGACAGAGAGAGACAGGCAGAGAGAGACAGAGAGAGACAGAGAGAGACAGGCAGAGAGAGACACAGAGAGAGATAGACAGGCAGAGAGAGACAGAGAGAGACAGGCAGAGAGAGACAGAGAGAGAGAGACAGGCAGAGAGAGACAGAGAGAGACAGAGAGAGACAGGCAGAGAGAGACACAGAGAGAGATAGAGAGAGACAGGCAGAGAGAGACACAGAGAGAGATAGACAGGCAGAGAGAGACAGAGAGAGACAGGCAGAGAGAGACAGAGAGAGAGAGACAGGCAGAGAGAGACAGAGAGAGACAGGCAGAGAGAGACAGGCAGAGAGAGACAGATAGATACATGGAGACAGACAGAGGGAGAGGCAGAGAGGAGGAGAAATCAACTCCTCTCCACCTGTGTGTTTCAGCACAGCGGACAGCAGCCAGCATGTTCCCGACACTCTCCATACAGAGCCCCTTTTAGATTAGCCCAAAGCCCCACTATTACCCACAAACTACCAGCCTTTTTTTGGTCTAAAGCCGTTACGACCCTCCAACCGACATGACTTTTTTATCAGATCAGCTGTGAATGGCAGGCGATGTAAATAGCACACCAGCTGGAAATGCTATTTTTCACCCCTTGATAACGGATGTCAGTGCTTTCCACAGGCTGAAATCTGACTTTCTTAACAATTAATTAGTTTAAAGTGTCTTTACATTGTGTCCAATGGAACCCAAATGATGGAATATGCCAACAGACAAAAAGAAGAAGAAAAATGTGTCTCTCCTAGGATGAAACGAGTTTCCAACATTTAGTGCACGAGCGTCAAGTCAGCCAGAATGTAAAAGTAGGTCTTCCGCCTTACGGGTTTCAAAATAAAACCCGTATTGTAATGTTAACCTTTGTTCATTTTGATAATGTGTTACAGTCACAGTTCCACTCCATATCACAATAATCTTGACATCACAAGTATTTTGATACAATGTTTCTGTTTCATTCGTTGAAATACATTCCTTTTCTCTCAAAAGGCTTTATCATAGTCATAGTAACATTCCAGGGAATATCCCTTTATGCCACATAAAGGTTTACACCCCCACTCTGCAACTTGAATGAGTGGATTTGAAGGGCAATGGGACGTCCTGACACCTCTCCACAGCTGCCCACCTCACCTCCCCTTCCCTTCACTGTCCCTTGCCCCGTCTATCACAGCATTGCCATGGCAAATGTGAGTAGACACAAGACGGAAATGTCCCTGAATAGTGCATGTGTGTGAATAGTGAAAATCACTAACGAGGGGAGTGATGAGGAAACACAGTGCTGTTTTCTTCTGCAGTGTTTCCCCCCTCAATCAACAGCCATCCTTGTTATTGTTTGTGTTAACGAGCAGCGATGCTTGTTATTGTTTGTGTTAACGAGCAGCAATGCTTGTTATTGTTTGTGTTAACGAGCAGCGATGCTTGTTATTGTTTGTGTTAACGAGCAGCGATGCTTGTTATTGTTTGTGTTAACGAGCAGCGATGCTTGTTATTGTTTGTGTTAACGAGCAGCGATGCTTGTTATTGTTTGTGTTAACGAGCAGCGATGCTTGTTATTGTTTGTGTTAACGAGGTGTCAAACCCCTTCAACTGCCACCCACCATCTTACCAGGTGACATTCAGAACCAAGGACAGCGCCCGGCATCAAGGCTGGACCAGCACAACTTTCATCTACACAGATCATTGTGTGATCAAAGCATCTCTTAATCCACACCGCAGGTCTATCCATTGAATCCAGATCGCCGGTGACGTCGCTGGGGGGCAGCTCTCCCAGAGCTACTATGGAGAATGGAGGAAAGCTAGTATACAAGAGGGTTGGATGCTGCTCCACGCTGCAGGTATCGCCAGAAGATTGCATTAAGATATGATCCAATGAAGAGAAGCCGATTTTCCAGCAACTTGTCCCATTTTACTATAGTGCTTTCCTATCGCTTCCTATGTTGCGTGCTGCTGGTTGCCCACCGGCATGATCACATGGTGTGTGTGTGTGTGTGTTGTGTGTGTGTGTGTGTGTTGTGTGTGATGTCACAATGCCTCTGACATCACTGATGATGTCACAATGCTCATGCTGTACCAGTGGGCGTAAATAAAAATGTCAACAAATAAAACCATCACAGTTTTTGTGCGTGCATGTGTGCATGCGTGTGTGTGTGTGTGTGTGTGTGTGTGTGTGTGTGTGTGTGTGTGTGTGTGTGTGTGTGTGTGTGTGTTGGAGACTGTGGTGATGACTTCACAGATGACTTCACAGAGAATAAGCCATATATCAGCTCGGTCACACGTGGTTAAGCTAAATATTCATGTAGCTCCGCCTCCTATATTAGGTTGTAACGGTGCCTGTGTGATCCCGCAGGCTTCCTAAACCTCGGGTCCTTACTCTATATACTCACATAATATCATAATAAACTTATCTTTTAAACCTCGGGTCCTTACTCTATATACTCACCTAATATCATAATAAACTCATCTTTTAAACCTCGGGTCCTTACTCTATATACTCACATAATATCATAATAAACCTCGGGTCCTTACTCTATATACTCACCTAATATCATAATAAACTCATCTTTTAAACCTCGGGTCCTTACTCTATATACTCACATAATATCATAATAAACTCATCTTTTAAACTAGGGATGTTCATCAATTATCGAAAATCGATAATTGATCGTTAAGGAATTGAATCGATCATGTGGAATTTTTATCGATTATTGTTATTATTAAATTTTTGTTTTTTTTTGTTTTTTTGCGGACTAGGTTTGGGTGGAATTCGTTCCTCCTCGCCCCACTCCATTGCACAGCCGACTAACGTGAGGTGGAGCTTCATATAGTCTCTAGTTTTCTGGCTGGGCATGGGCCTTTGTGCCAACAAAACTGTTTTAAACATGGGGAATTCACACCGGCATGCGCCGGGGACAGCAGAGTGTTGAGAGGGACACATTGAAATAAAGAGTTCATTGAGGAGAACACGTCTTTTGTATTTTCTGCCATATCGATCAAATATCGATAATCGATAATTGATCGTTAATTTTCCCGATTTTCGATTATGGATTTTTTTCAAAATGAACATCCCTATTTTAAACCTCGGGTCCTTACTCTATATACTCACATTAATATCATAATAAACTCATCTTTTACGTCTTTGGATGTTCTCCACCAATTACCACATTTGCCCTCGTAAAGACCTATTAATAAACTACTTGTATGCACAATTATGAGGAGAATTAATGACTCAGTGCTGCAACCTTTACGCACCCACTAAATAGACACAGCCAAACCAACAGTGTGTGTGTGTGTGTGTGTGTGTGTGTGTGTGTGTGTGTGTGTGTGTGTGTGTTGGAGACTGTGGTGATGACTTCACCCTCTATTTAGCACAGTAATCCTGCCGTGAACAACACATCACCAGCTCAGCATCTCTCTCTCTCTCTCTCTCTCTCTCTCTCTCTCTCTCTCTCTCTCTCTCTCTCTCTCTCTCTCTCTCTCTCTCTCTCTCTCTCTCAAGGGGAAACAATCCTTGTAATTATGTGGGAACTTTTTTGGCATGAAGCATGTCAAATTTAAAGATCTTTTCATTTTTGTTTTATTTTACCTTTATTTATTCAGGGGAGTCTCACTCAGAGAAATGGTGACTTGTTCAGTTGCACCCTGAAATTCACATCTGGAAGCTGACCAGTACACCCACAGTCTGGCCATTGAGCAGCTCCACTCCTTAAAATACTGGCACAAAATATTGACTGCCCATGTTAGTCAAACCCTATATAATCTGTTCCATGAAGGTTTTGATTGAATGTCTCAATTCTGTTCATTATGTCATATTTTAGTATTGCTTTTGTTACAGCACATCATTTAAACCAGGGGTGCCCAGACTTTTTTTAGGATGAGAGCTAGGCTACTTAATAATGTTATAATGTCAAATACTGTAGATACTGAGTTAGCTATACATGAGTGGGATTTAGTTAAAGCATTAAAAAATACATTTTGTATTTCTTTGGCGACCTACTCATTGATGACCCGAGATCTACCGGTAGATCACGATCTACCTATTGGGCACCCCTGATTTAAACAGACAAATGTGTCAGTGTCACACAAAATGTACATACGTATGTAGCATGAAGCATTCCATCATGTGCTGCGTTTATAAATTGCACCAGCATCATTCTGTATCAGCATCACTGCCATGCTACCTCTATCATCAGCATCACTGCCATGCTAACTCTATCAGCATCACTGCCATGCTACCTCTATCAGCATCACTGCCATGCTAACTCTATCAGCGCCATGCTACCTCTATCAGCATCACTGCCATGCTAACTCTATCAGCGCCATGCTAACTCTATCACTGCCATGCTAACTCTATCAGCATCATTGCCATGCTAACTCTATCATCAGTTTCCATTGGAGAAGCCTGACCTGGTTAAATATTCCACCGTCTGGTGAAACATGCTTAATCGCTTCCCAATTAGCGGTTTCCCTCTGAGAATAGCCTTTATGTGATAGAAGCGGTCTGATTAAAAGCCTTGAATCTAGGCCAGTAAACAATCACACAGGAATGATCAGTGGCTAAATACCTCGCTATGATCCTTTTACATCTACACATCCAGAGCGACCTGCAGTGACTTTGTCTGTCCATCCATCCACCTGTCTATCCACTCACCTGTCTATCCACTCACCTGTCTATCCACTCACCTGTCTATCCACTCACCTGTCTATCCACTCACCTGTCTATCCACTCACCTGTCTATCCACTCACCTGTCTATCCACTCCTCCATGCATTTGAGTGACATTGAAGTCACATGCTCTATACTTCAGAATATGTCTGAAAAATACTGTACATACAACATTACCACATGGGTGAAAAATTTGTACTTCCTGTGCTGTTGGGGCAAGTAAAACCAAATTTGGAATGAACGTAAGCTACACGTACATGCAGTGTGTATTTTGAAAGCTGTCTCTGGGGGTGTCCTGTAGGGGTGTTTTCTTCTGAATGGGCTGAGGAGAGATGAGTAGAGATGAGTAGAGATGAGTAGAACGTGAACAAGAAGTCAGCAGTTGAACAGAGAGGAAGAAGAGTCAGTTGAAAAGTTCTATAATGATGCAATTTAATTTTAATGGATACATGACAATCCTGTCAGAACAGGTCTCTCCCAGACCCGCTCAAGCCTTTCCAGCAGGCAGAGAGAGAGAGAGAGAGAGAGGGAGAGAGGGGTGGGAGAGGGAGAGAGAGAGAGAGAGAGAGAGAGAGGAGAGAGAGAGAGAGAGAGGAGAGAGAGAGGAGAGAGAGAGAGAGAGGAGAGAGAGGAGAGAGAGAGGAGAGAGAGGAGAGAGAGAGAGAGAGAGGAGAGAGAGAGGGGAGAGAGAGAGAGAGAGAGAGATAGAGAGGAGAGAGAGAGGGAGGTAGGGGAGAGAGAGAGAGAGAGAGAGAGGAGAGAGAGGAGAGAGAGAGAGAGAGAGAGGAGAGAGAGAGAGAGAGAGGAGAGAGAGAGAGAGAGAGGAGAGAGAGAGAGAGAGAGAGAGAGAGAGAGGAGAGAGAGAGAGAGGAGAGAGAGAGGGAGGTAGGGAGAGAGAGAGAGAGAGAGAGAGGAGAGAGAGGAGAGAGAGAGAGAGAGAGAGAGGAGAGAGAGGAGAGAGAGAGAGAGAGAGAGAGAGAGAGGGGCCGGGAGAGGGGAGAGAGAGGGGGAGGAGAGAGGGGAGAGAGAGAGAGAGAGAGAGAGAGAGAGGGGAGAGAGAGGGGGAGGAGAGAGGGGGGACGGGAGAGGGGAGAGAGAGGGGAGACAGGGAGAGAGGGAAGAGAGATAAAGAGGGGGAGAGAGAGAGAGGGGTAGAGAAAGGGATATACTGTGTACAGAGAAAGGATGAGAGAGAAATATTGCCACCAAAGGAGACTAGCAACCCAATCGCCAGAAAAAAGCGTTGGTAAAATGCCTTTCTAAAACGTGGTATTTTACGTTTGGGCAAAACTAATCTCCAAGTGAATTAACAAAAACTAAACGGCGGTTAATTTGAAAATCTCGCTGCCCTTCCAACATCAAACTCATCAAACATCAACTTTGGTGATGTTTAAGCAAATAAAACAAGTTAGGTTAACTCATTGAGTGCCAATGACGTCGATCGACGTCAAAGTAAATAGTGACGTTGAGTGCCAATGACGTCGATCGACGTCAAATGCGTTTTTTGACGGTGGGACGTGGATCAAAGCCTCCTGCATCTCCTGTACAAATATTGTAGCTATTGAAGGTGTATAACCTATTTTACGGACTCATTAGGTGGCGACAGTGCTCTCCAGATTAGAGGAAGGTCAGGAAAACAGCAGGAAAAAGCCCCGTGATGAAAGAGAAACCGCTCATGCTGCAGCCAGAGCCATATAGATTGCTCTGTCTGGAGCTGACGTTGGCTGCGAACAGCAGTCAATCCGCGCCCACAACTGAGCCCCTCTGCCTCTGTCTGTCTGTCTGCATAGTTTCTCCACACGATTAGCCGCCAGAAAAGCAGCACCTGACGCCGAAGGGCCAAACCATTCTCAGCAGTCCGGTTTGGCTTTTCCGTGTCGCGCTGGGAGCCGGCGCACAAAAACGGAGCACTCCGAAAATAGACGCTGGGTTCGTGAGGCTGTGTGTTAGTGTGGGGAGGAGTTTGCAGCTGAGGGGGGGAGAGGGGGGTGGGGCACGCAGGGCACCACACAACTACACCACGTCACTACATCAGAAAATATTAGCTTCAGACTCAGTGAATGTGCTTGAAATGCTTCATTTCACAAAAGGCGGAATATCTCACATTTGAAACGCATGTTTTTGCTCAAAACAACCTATCTTCTCATAACTAAAGAACGGAAAATGGTATCAATAAACTTTTTTTTGCTGATGATACAATAGACTCTCATCGTTCTTTGTGCGTGTTCTGTGTTTACATAGTAATATCACACAATATTCTGTGGGCCTCGAGAAATCACTGAAAACGCTCTGAAACTCTGGCACTGGGAGCGTCCGTTCTCCAAAAGTGGCTGGCACTCAATGAGTTAAAGACCCCCTGACGTCAAAAATCAGTTTTTCTTCTTGTTCCTTCAGTTGAATGTCTGAGCTTCACTGTGCAGAGTGAGAGTTTGACACCTAGAAGACTGTTTCCACAAACGTCTGCTGAACGTGGAACGTTTCTCTGAGCTCACTGAAAAGGCGGTTTTCAACAAGCATGATTCATGACATCACCAATCCTGGAGCCAATCACTGGCCAGTATTCAGCAGTTAAAGGCCCAACACATGCTCACTCTCGGTCAGGAACCCTTCTTGTCGTCACTGTGTCACGAGATGGGAGTGACAATATGTTGAAAGCCTGTGTTGTATGCTGTGATTGGCTAGAGCCTGTGTTGTATGCTGTGATTGGCTAGAGCCTGTGTTGTATGCTGTGATTGCTAGAGCCTGTGTTGTATGCGGTAATTGGCTCGTTAGGTTCTAGATCACCCTAAATGGTTGCTTTGGATTTTTAAATTAGGCAGAAGGAAGTCATTTTAAAGATTTTAACAACATAATTTAACCTTTCTTGTGGGGGGAAAACCATCTGACACAAATTATTATTCAAAGTATAGTATTTTATATACATCTTAAAACATGACTTTAGGGGGCTTTAATGTTAAGTTAAGTTAAGTTAAGTTATCCTTTATTTATCCCATGGGGAAATTCATCCTCTGCATTTGCCCCATTCCCTCTACTAGGAATCTTCCTAGAACTAGGAGCAGTGGGCAGCCGCAGTGCAGTGGCCCGGAGACCAACTCCAGTTCTTTTGCCATTGCCTTGTCAGGGCACTGACAGGAGTATTAACCCTAACATACATGTCTTTGACAGGAGTATTAACCCTAACATACATGTCTTGATGGTGGGAGGAAACCGGAGCACCCGGAGAAAACCCACACCAACACGGGGAGAACATGCAAACTCCACACAGAAAGGACCTGGACGGACCGGGGTTCGAATGTTTGGATAACACCCTCCATCCACCCCACCACAACACCCTTACTGGCCACCGTGCTATTTCAACAGCAGACTCTGTGACGTATATAACATTATACACATATATGTATCTAGAAACATGATATGCAGGAATATTCATATTCTACGTATCTGTGGATTGCAATGACATTTTATTCACACACACACACACACACACACACACACGCGCGCGCACACGCACACACACGCACACACACGCACACACACACACACATGTAACTGAGGACTAAATTAGCGAAGAGGAGCATATGTGCTTGTTAACTCCCTGCTTTGAGATGTGATTAAAAGGCCAGCGTGACAGCCTGGAGAGAGAGAGAGAGACAGAGAGAGAGACAGAGAGAGAGAGACAGAGAGAGAGAGACAGAGAGAGAGAGAGAGAGAGAGAGAGGAGAGAGAGAGAGAGAGAGAGACTATTCAATAGGCTGAGAGAGAGGTAGTGTGTAATGTGTTGTGTGTTATCTGTTGTGTGTAGTGTGTCATGTGTTGTGTGTTATCGGTTGTGTGTAGTGTGTCATGTGTTGTGTAGTGTGCCATGTGTTGTGTAGTGTGTCATGTGTTGTGTAGTGTGTCATGTCATGTGTTGTGTGTTGTGTGTTGTGTGTAGTGTGTCATGTGTTGTGTGTGTCATGTGTTGTGTGTGTGCAGCCCTGGGGGAGCTGAAGCAGCATTGAGCAGCCTCTATGGAGCCACAAAGGCCCATTCATCCAGCCCCACTGACTGAATGGCTGTTTTCTGCCTGCAGAGACGAGCCATCCCCACTCCATTGGACCGCTCCTATGAGTTACCACTCGCCCGTCTTGGTATGCAACACCGCAACACCGCAACCAGCCACAACACAAACGGTTGGGTTTGCAAAAGACAAAAAACAACACACTCACATGAAAACACTAGAGAAAACTGTGGCAGTCGATTGATTTTTGAGGATTTCCTGTTTTTTCTCTTCTTTGGAGCCTGAGCAGTCTTTACTTCACTCTGATTATGCCTGAGCAGTCTTTACTTCACTCTTATCATGCCTGAGCAGTCTTTACTTCACACTGATCATGCCTGAGCAGTCTTTACTTCACTCTGATTATGCCTGAGCAGTCTTTACTTCCTCTGATTATACCTGAGCAGTCTTTACTTCACTCTGATTATGCCTGAGCAGTCTTTACTTCACTCTGATTATGCCTGAGCAGTCTTTACTTCACTCTGATTATGCCTGAGCAGTCTTTACTTCACTCTTATCATGCCTGAGCAGTCTTTACTTCACTCTGATTATGCCTGAGGCATCTTTATTTCACTCTGATTATGCCTGAGCAGTCTTTACTTCACTCTGATTATGCCTGAGCCATCTTTATTTCACTCTGATTATGCCTGAGCCATCTTTATTTCACTCTGATCATGCCTGAGCAGTCTTCACTTCACTCTGATCATGCCTGAGCAGTCTTTACTTCACTCTGATCATGCCTGAGCAGTCTTTACTTCACTCTGATTATGCCTGAGCAGTCTTTACTTCACTCTGATTATGCCTGAGCAGTCTTTACTTCACTCTGATTATGCCTGAGCACTGAGCAGTCATTCCTTCACTCTGATTATGCCTGAGCAGTCTTTACTTCACTCTGATCATGCCTGAGCAGTCTTTACTTCACTCTGATCATGCCTGAGCAGTCTTTACTTCACTCTGATTATGCCTGAGCAGTCATTCCTTCACTCTGATTATGCCTGAGCAGTCTTTACTTCACTCTGATCATGCCTGAGCAGTCTTTACTTCACTCTGATCATGCCTGAGCAGTCTTTACTTCACTCTGATTATGCCTGAGCAGTCTTTACTTCACTCTTATCATGCCTGAGCAGTCTTTACTTCACTCTGATCATGCCTGAGCAGTCTTTACTTCACTCTGATTATACCTGAGCAGTCTTTACTTCACTCTGATTATACCTGAGCAGTCTTTACTTCACTCTGATCATGCCTGAGCAGTCTTTATTTCACTCTGATCATGCCTGAGCAGTCTTTATTTCACTCTGATTATGCCTGAGCAGTCTTTACTTCACTCTGATTATACCTGAGCAGTCTTTACTTCACTCTGATTATACCTGAGCAGTCTTTACTTCACTCTGATTATACCTGAGCAGTCTTTACTTCACTCAGATTATGCCGAGGATAATGTACGGTCATTGTGAAGACAAAGCATACGCAGCATTTTATTCAAACACAGCCAGTGTTGATGCACAGTGCAGTGGGGTGGACCGTTATATAATGTCAACAATCTGTAATGTTCACTGTCTTCCAGGAGTTCTGTTGTGCTGAAGTGCTGTTATTTACTTTTTTCTTTCTTTCCTACATTTCCCAGAAGGCCTTTCGATAATCCATTAGGTTAAAAGTGTAGAGAACAGGTGTGTCTGCATTGCACTCTTGTCTATAGGCAACTGTCAGCGGAAAGATTTCTTTGTCAGCCCCTTCTTTTTATTTTATTTTTTCTGATTTTGCCCCCATTTTCTTCCTAATTCTAATTGGCCAATTCCCCCTGATGCCGCGGTCGCTACCCCAATCTGCCAATCTGGGGAGAGCCGTAGACACACACATGCTTCCTCCGACACGTGTGCAGTTTGCCAGCCGCTTCTTTTCAACTGAAGCGACCAGGACACCCCCCCCCCTCCCCAATCGTGCCGGAAGTAACACGGGGGTGCGAACCTGCAACCGTCGTGTTGGTAGGCAGGGAATCTACCGCTACACTAGCCGGACGCCCAGGTCTGTCAGCATCTTATCAAATGGATATGCATGACTGTTTAACGTTGGTGCACAATGGTGTAGGGCTGGGCAATATAATCGATACGGCAATATATCGCAATATTTTATTTCCCGATACTGTATCGATACTTGGACGCCAAGTATCGCGATATAAAAAATAAATAAAAAAAATTGCAGGCCATGCCATGCCAGGCCTCTGCATCTGGTGATTCCCACCCCTAATCGATACTGTATCGATATTTCCCATATCGATGCGTTCACTCAACACTCAGTAGTTTTGACTAAATTTGTCCACTAACTTATCAGTATAAAGTGATGTACATATCATTACACTACCTGGGTGGTACACAGTGTGTTGTATCTTTAGCTCTATTATTTAATTTTGAGTAAATTCTGTAGAATATCGCAATATATCGCAATATGTATCGCATCGCAATATATCGTGATACAATCGTATCGTGACCCAAGTATCGTGATACGTATCGTATCGTGAGATCCTTGCCAATACCCAGCCCTACAATGGTGAGTGAAAGATGTTCTGGTATCGAACCCCATTGTTCGACAGCAGACAGTATGTGGTCTATAGATTTGGCCAAATCGAAAAGTACAACAACACCAAACAACTAAATGTGCCCAGAAATGGCACATTGCCAATAGCTGCTTTTTTTTTTTTTAAAGGGTGTTCAAGTGGTTTTAGGGTGGATCTTTCCTTTATGGTACAACCCATCACCATCCTGCAGTGTGAGACAGGGAAATATGCTTTGAACATTTTAAATGTATGAATGTATAGAATGTGGGGTAATATGTGTTGCACAGGCGGGACCAGGTGCTATGGCCTTGGAGGCTGTCTGTGAAAGCCTGTAAGCTGTCAGTGCAGTCATTCTGACTGCGATGCTAAATGCCCCCTGGTGGTGTAATAAATCACGACGCGTGCCGCAGCTACAGCTGGAGTCTACTGAAGGTATCAGCCAGCAGGAGAAAAACACACCCAGCACTCATTCACATTCAGTGGACGTCTCTTTCCAATTAACAGAACGCCAGAGTCAGGAGTTCCCACATTGACTTGCTGTCAGCAGGCGTCCGGGCTCCCTCCCACCGCTGTCATTGGTGTAGTTTCGCCCGATCGCTCACTCGGATTTGCTCGGGCAGCTGTCACTCAACACCGGCGCCGCCGTGCATGCTGGGAGGTCTGACGCTTTTGAGGCCGAGCAGAACTGCTGCCGCATGAAATCCTTATATGCTAATTTGGTTGTTTTTTTTAGGGGTTTCACAGACGAGTCAACTAGCGTCACAAAAGCACTCAACAATGTGCTTCGTAGTCGACTAATCGTTCATCTGTGGCTTTTAAGAATAAAAATATACCGTATGAATCAATAACTCGATCAATCGAACATAGATTTGTTTGAACAGTCAAACAATCGGTACGTCCAACTCAGACAAGCTGCTGGGGTTTAGCGGCTCATTTGTAAACAGTGTCTCAGAGCCAATCAGGAATCTGCTATCTCACATACCACCAGGTTGGACCCGCCTACATTAGTTGACCTGTTTTTGAGACCTTTTTGACAAGAATTTATCATTTCTATTGGTTGAAAAAAATCCGATATATCTCCCGTGGGACCGTGACTATCCGACTTAGGGACGTCAGTTTTCGGTTAATTTTACTTTCGATTAACTGACACCCTTAACCGGTTTAAAAACTTTTTTTTTAAAGACGTGAAATAAGACCGCTGGCGCGTTTCAGACGGCATATGCGACCATTATTTTAGAGTGTGCTGCGAGTCCGGCACTGCAGTGCTTCCCACACGACCAAATCCGCTTGAATTACGTTACACATTTTAAAGTGTGGATGTTCTTCAGTCGAGTCGATGTGGAAGACGCAGACGCAGCTTGTTGCTTGAAACACGAGGAAACGATCGATCACTCTAAACACTGCAACACCTAAGTGAAAGTGAGTAAGACCCTCGCACAGACAGACTAGAGCGATGTTTGTTTTGCGTGTACTAGAAAATTGAAGAGCTGTTGTCTTTCTCCCGTCCCATAGACCCTTTTCACCGGGGGCCATTTTGTGTCAAAAAGGCAGAATAAACACAGGTGCGAGGCTGCGAGCAAAACACTAATGAGGGTTTCCACATTCCAATCATGGAAGTTTGAAACCCTCATTGGTGTTTTGCTTGCACCTGTGTTAACCCTGCCTTTTTGACACAAAATGGCCCCCGTGAGATTAGGGTCAATAGAGGGTATGCAATGCATGTGATGTCACAGAGGCAGAAGTCACTGTGGGGTCACGCCCACTGAGTCACAGCAAGACTGAGCTTGAATGCAGTAATCCGCCTAGATAAGTGACACCTGCTGCTCAGGGAGGAACTTGACACTCATTTTGACACTCATTCCTGATTGAGGGGGCGTGTTCCAGTGGGTGTGCATACCCTCTATTGACTCGTCTGGTCCCTGCAGAGAGGGGCAGAGGGGGGCGGGGGGGTGTGGCATGTGTGGAGCATGTGTGCGCTTAACCGGTCAGAGACGTTCTCGGCGGTTTAACGGTTAACGGTTAACCGTCGACACCCCTAATCCGACTAATCGACCACTTTTCGGGGGACTAGTCGATGATGACTACTAAAATGCAGCAGTGAAATAGTGAATTGTGATTCCTTTTGCAGGTGGGTGTGCTGATCCTTTCACAGGTCAAAGCCCCGCTGGAGTTTCAAAAAAGTGAACTATAGCGGCACGACGAGAAAGAAGGAAAAGACGCGCACATTTCAGGGGAAAGTTGAGTTACAAGTGCAGGATACATTAGCAATTCAAGCTGGTAGAAAATAGAGTTGGCAGCCATGTATAGGCTACAGTAGACAACACAACACCATAGAGACTGGCAGGCAAGCCATCAGCGTTAGAGTGTGCCAAGGACCGTGTGTGTGTGTGTGTGTGTGTGTGTGTGTGTGTGTGTGTGTGTGTGTGTGTGTGTGTGTGTGTGTGTGTGTGTGTGTGTGTGTGTGTGTGGAGAGAGAGAAGTTGCGGGGGAGTGAAAGTGAGTGACAGAGGGTCGGACAGACAGAGAGAGAGAGAGAGAGAGAGAGAGAGAGACAGAGAGAGAGAGAGAGAGAGAGAGAGAGAGAGAGAGAGAGAGAGAGAGAGAGAGAGAGACAGAGAGAGAGAGAGAGAGAGAGAGAGAGAGAGAGAGAAAGAGTAATTGAACTATGGATCATTACTAATGGGCCCTAAACCACCAACTCTCATCTGAAAACATTGACTCTCATTATAGTCCCGTATCATATTGGCTGATGAATCACTGCTGGCAGACTGTAGTCTCTCTCTCTCTCTCTCTCTCACACACACACACACAGCAGACTGTAGTCTCTCTCTCTCTCTCACACACACACACACACACAGCAGACTGTAGTCTCTCTCTCACGGCACTGTTCATTAAAGCAGACCTAATATGTCCCATTCAAGTGTTCACTCCCTTCCAATGCTGTCTTCTTTGCTGCAGGCTAGTTCCTGTAGTCTTATAGATGCTATATGCAGCTAGTTCCTGTAGTCTTATAGATGCTATATGCAGCTAGTTCCTGTAGTCTTATAGATGCTATATGCAGCCAGAGTGAAGCTCGTCAGTCACACTTAAGAGCAAGGCCCTCCTCCGTCTCCTCTCTATAAACAGCAGCACAGCCATGGGGCCTACCCCCCCCCCCCCATTCTGCACCTGCTGTCCTCCAGTTGATATTATTATAGGCAAAATAACTCTCATATAATAGAGTTTGGAAGGATACCATATAAATATCACAACACGATATCATTCCTATACTGGAAAATACTATGTGAAGTTACACAATGTCACTATAAACCCACTAGTGAGTTCCACCAACACACTACTAACCCCCAGTAGCAGTACAGGAATAGTAGTAGGCTAGTATAGTAGTATTATAGTGAATAGTTGAAAATAAAGTAGCTACTAGCATAAGGTCGCTATAATCCCACTACTGACATGATAAGATCCTATAGGAATATCATTATTGATACCATAGGAGATGAAAATACCATAATAAAGCACCATTAATCATTATAATCTCACTATTGGGTATACCACAAGTTCAACAATCACGACACACAATATGAGCGTATATGGAATAATATAAGAATATTATAGAGATGTTTCCAGTCTGGCCACAGCACGATTTGCCTCCTATAATGCAGCCGCAGCAGCAGAATGAGTCTGGATGACCATGATGACCAATGACAGTAGAATGAGTTCAGCATGAGACGGACGGTCAAACTAGTCACGGCCATCATCTTGTTTACGGATGTCCTGACCCTAAACACACGCACAGCACAGCACAGCTCACAGACAGACAGACAGTCGGTGGTTTCTCCAGGCTAGGCTACAGGAACAATTGAAATTCAATCCACTCACCCACTCCGATCTTCTCGTCCTCTGTCGGGGTCCACATGATCCCGCCCGGTGCACGAACAGAACAGAACAGCCAAATCCTCCGGAAAGTACAAACACGTCCGCGGTGCGTCGCTTCTCATGGAAAGATGAAGATATGTGAGCGGAGATGAGGAGGTCTGGATGGAGGGGGGGAGTTCACGCAGCGACTGTTCAGGGGAAGAAAAACAAACGATACTTCCAGATGCCCACCGTGGAACCAACGAGACGAGGCGAGTCGCTTTAACGGAGAGGCAGAGATCGTGTCTGTGGAGTGACGCATGCCTCGATGTGCTCCATCCTTCTCACCGCCGGTGGAACCTGACGGAACGCAATGGGCTATAGCCTACAATTTCAGAGGGATAGGCTACTAAAGCCTAAAGACATCGCAGCAAACCTATCTATAGCCTACCTAGTATAGGATTGCCCTATAGCGATGCGATGCCATGAGATCATAAAAGTGCTGTACAACTGTTGATTGTCATGATGGTGATATGGATAAAAGTATGGATAACACACAAAAAAAATCTCAATTAAGCCTATATCACTATAAATTCACTCTGGAGTAGGCTAGAAGAAATAGTAGCTCAAGCCAGAATCGGAGAAGATAATCTCATAGACCGCGACAGCTACTATAAACTCTCTGAGTGCCATGGCATCATAAGTCTGACAGAGTGGTCTCCATGCCTCTCCTCTCCTCTCGCCTGCTGCTGCAGGAGTCCCCGGTACAGACAGACGCGACTGTCAGTGCCGCATCACGCTAGCTCGACCTGCGTCTGCGTTGTTTCTCATTGATGTTTGCGCATTTAGCCCGCGTTCCTTCCGCTGACAAAACAGAAACAAGAAAAGAAAGGAAAAGCAGGCAAAATGAAAGACGGTATCAAATCCTCCTATGTCCTCCTGGAGCTGCAGCCTGTGCGACTCCACACGGTGTGAGCCGACTGTGAAGCGTGTAATGAGGATCAGCCGCTGCGTAAAAATCCCGTGTGTGTGTGTGTGTGTGTGTGTGTGTGTGTGTGTGTGTGTGTGTGTGTGTGTGTGTGTGTGTGTGTGTGTGTGTGTGTGTGTGTGTGTGTGTGTGTGTGTGTGTGTGTGTGTGTGCGTGCGTGCGTGCGCGCGTGCGTGCGTGCGTGCGAGAGAGAGAGAGAGTGAGTGAGAGAGGTATAAGGATAGCCCTTAGCAGCCCTATTAAACCGCTGCTGCACCATCCACCCGGTCATTAAAGGAACACTCCGCCCATTTTCAACCAGCTTTGTATCATTAGAACATCAGTAGTATATCAGAAAACTGTAAACGGTTTTGAAGTCTGTCATTTAATTTGACAGTTATTGAGTGTTAAAGTCCACACTAACTCAAATTAATAACTCATTAACTCAAATCAACTCTCAATAACTGTCAAACTATTCATCATTCATCTAGTTTGACAGTTATTGAGAGTTGATTTGAGTTCATGAGTTATTAATTTGAGTTAGTGTGGACCAGTGATGTCACTGGTCCACACTTTAACACTCAATAACTGTCAAATTCAATGACAGACTTCAAAACAGTTGACAGTTTTCTGATATACTACTGATGTTCTAATGATACAAAGCTGGTTGAAAATGGGCAGTGTTCCTTTAAGGTTGGTAATGTTGTGTCAGTGGTGTAGGGTAGGATAGACATGACGGGCCGCAGTGAAGGCAATTTTGCCCCTAGTGCTAGGCTACATGCTAGTTAAGAAGTACACAAGCAACACACACACACACACACACACACATCATTAGGCATAGGCTATATCTTTACTGACGTGTTGGGTTTTACAGTTCAGTTGAATGAATTAGCCTACTTAGGCTATTGTATGGGGGAAACAGAGGTCATAGAGCAAGCTATCAGAAGTTCAGAACCATGGATAGCGCTCTGACACCTGCTAACAGACAGTTATAAGCAGCAGCACCTGAGAGTGGAAGAGCTGTCTATTTCACTGTGGTTCTGAAATTACCACTGTTAAATGTTGATGGATGTTGATTTTATGTTGAATAAGCATCATCATTTAGTTATAGATTGCTACTTGCTACTGACTATTTTACAAAAAAAAGACATGACAGAGATGGTTTTGCCTTTCGAGGGCATACAGCTGGCACCACTTTAGATCTAATGTGTGTTTTTATTTGAACACAGCTATTTCTGGGGTGGCAATTTGAGTCATTTGCAAGGGGCCCTTCTCTGGCCAGTACGTTGTTGGAGACGAGAGCCTGCTCTCTCTCTCCACGGGCCCCTCTACCCCAGGAGCCCCAGTCTGACTGCACTGCCGATACCTACGCCCCTGGTTGTTGTTGACATGATGCACGGGCAAATGGGCACATAGTTGATCCTTTGATTCTACAGCGGGACATGTACGCACGGCCTGGGACATGTAGGCACATGCATACACATGCAAAAAAGTGTGGAGGGGAAAAATCAGACTCCAATTCTAATTGACCAATGGGGATGCTGAGAAAATAGATTTTCATGACTTCTTTATTTGTTCGGAGTTACTTTATAATAAAATTCTTTTGTGTTTTTGTTGAATAAAACAACATTTGATTGACAATTTATTTGGATGTGTGATCAGATAGTCACAGTGTGACGTGCACTCCAGTCCATGTACAATGACTACTATTAGGTACTGAATGCCTATTTTTTAAAATCCGAAAACACGTTTATGTCATAGTATATAGCACTGGTTCCTAAACTGGGGTAGGGAATGATGTCATAGACATAGCTAATGAAGTTATTATAGACTGACATCATCAGTGATGTCCTCAAATCACTGATGATGTCATAGACCTTATATGCCAAGGATGTCATAGACATTGCAACATCATCAATGATGTCATAAATCAGTGGGCGAGAAGCCACACCGTCATTAGGTGCCAGACTGCTGGATAGCATCAACGAAATGCTAAACGACAATGAGCTTGCAACTTTGAGAAATAGGATAATAAAGGCTGAATTTCGTTTGAAAGGAACATCGGGTTACCACGAGGACAACAGCCAAGAGGAGACAGACGCCAAACCTCTCCCTCGCAGTAACAGCCACTCTCTTCTGGACACAGTCTTCTGGATTGCGGCGTCTGTAGCTGTGACATACTACCTGGACTTCCTGCGCGTCCTCACGGAGAGCAACGACATCAAAAGCTGTTGGCTCAATGTGGGTTTGATACTCCTTGTGATATGCCTGTCTCTGGCCATGTTCTGCATCGTGTACCTGGAGTGCTTCAAAGGCATCGGACACTACGACCAAGAATACCCCGCCATCCCTGCCATCACCACAGCGGCCTTCATCGCAGCATCTTGCAGTTTCACCATAGCCCTGTGGCCGCTGTGGTCCTTCTTCACTCCACTCATCCTCTTCACCCAGTTCATGGGCGTGGTCATGCTCCTCTCGCTGCTCGGGTGAAGCGGACAGCTCCCTCCAGTGGCTGTCCCTGCTGACCGCGATGTGTTTGACTTTTGCCAGGCAGCTGACTTGCCGACCTCAATCTGGCCGTGTCTGAAGTTCAGGAAAAGGCTGACTGACTCACAACCCTGGGGAAGTATCCGATGATGTCACCATGGGAGGTGACATCATCAGAGATCAGAGCAACAAGTATCCGATGATCAGGGCACTCTGTCTCGTGCCTTCTGGTTCTGCTCTTCGCTGTCGGGATGCTGGGCCAAAATATTTGACTGGTACTCTAAAGGCCTACAAAATTACCCTTCAGCCGGAGGCAGAACTCGCCATCTTCGGCTGCTCGGAGACCTCTCTGAGACTTGCCCACAGCTGTGCAACAGTCTCTGACACTGGGGGACAACTTTAGCCAAAAAACGAATTCTGAAAGAATGGAAGTCCCCCTCTTCACCTTCTTTCCAACTGTGGTTGACGGACATGATCTCTGTTATAAGGATGGAGAGGCTCAGATCCTTGAGAACCAACTCACTTAAAAGGTTTCTAACTATTTGGGACTCGTTTCTGGCCTACCTCGACGAGGTTAGGGGCGGTGGGTGACTTGCCTGGCTGGTTTCTGTTGGACGCCTTGCGTGGGACCCCATGCGCGACATCTCTTACAGGTATAAGCACCTTATATGGATGGTAGCACCACATTATGATAACTGTTGATATACATGTATGTATGTTTGTTTAGTTTGTTTGTTTTCCATTACTGTGTCTGAGCTTGTTCATTCTTGTTCATATAATTCATAATATATATATTTTTTAAGTATCCGATGATGTCGCCACGCCTTGACGGACTAACACACATGCTGCCTGGCATATACTACGTTTCGCCTAGTATTCCACAGTTATATTTCTATATATTGATAAAACTACACAAACTCTAAAAACAAGCGCAGATTCGCTATATGCCAGGCTGTATTTGTATAGCCCTAATTCACGAGCATGTCTCAGAGGGCTTTCCAGAGAATAATGTCTAGCTAAAAAAAAAAAAGGGGTCCAGGTTGAAAAATACTCAAATGCTCCTTTAAGCACAGCTTCAAAGACTACTTCTGTTCAACTGCAGGTGCACTGCCTTGGCAATGGGATCATGTCCGCAGAGCAAGGTTAACACTAACTGGCTTTTTACAGCAGGGTTTTTTCCTCTCTCAAGACAATATATTACAATAGACAATATTGTTAGTGTGCTCTTCCCTCGAATGTCCAGTGTCTGAAGCAGGCATGCGCAGAGGGAGGGGGAGGAGGGTGCTCAAGCACCTCCCCCTTTGCTCCTTCATGTCCAGGTGCCCTTTTTGTCTGCGGCTGATATGACTGTCTTTCAGAGGCTGTAGCGTAGCGGGCTCATTTTTAAAGCTAGAGCGAAGATACTGATATCATATGAAAGTAGAAGACCTAAGTCTAGGGCATCGATACCAAGCATGACATACATGCTAGCTTGTCGGAAAGGGGGCTAAATAACACTCCGAAGTTAAGCTAACAGAAATAGACAAAACGAAAACAACAAAACAATGTGCAGGTAATAGAGACATGAAACCCTATCTGGGCTTATAGGACGAATCAGCATGACGTCACTGCCACCCAGAAATTCCTCAAGAGTTTGATGTATAATGCATGTTGTGTTAAAGTTGTGTGAACTGTCGCAGTTTTTAAAATAGTAAACAGCACAGCCGGCTCTAGGTTGAGACACTCAAGCTCAGGCTCCATAGGGTCCCACTGCCGTTTCCACCCAGTGACGCCGTTTGTTTACCAAAATGCTGATCGGCTGATCCCTCGTATACTCTACCTCAGAAAACCTATAACAATAAGTCGTACAAAGTATGCAATATAACAAATGAGGATTGGATTGTATTGGATTGCTGTAAAATAAATGAGTTTGCTCTCAATATATTTCAGTTAAATTATTTAAAGACAATTATACAATTAAACGAATACAATAAGCTGAAAAAAAAATACACTTAAAGGATGGCTTTACCGATAATCAACCCACTTTGTATCATTAATAGTCTGGGTAATATAAGCACATGGGCAGTGTTTACCTTCTATCTCTGTAGACAGCTAACAGCTAATAACAACATTAATGTTTAATTGTATGGGTTTAACTAACTACTGTATTGGTATGCTGATTGGTCTGAAAGCTTACTACTGTTGAAAAGAAAATAAACGTGCCAAGATTTTGTTTAAAATTCACACAATCATGGGTGAACGCACGTAGGACGGAGATGACGCATTTGCCACTTGCCACCGCCGGCCATACACGAAAGCAACATTACACCCTGACAAAATAAACTTAACTTTTAAAAAACTTTTAACTTTTAACTTTTAAAACTGAACAGTGTCCCAGGGACATTCTTTAAGTTCGCCACTTGAGTTTTTCCCTTCACTTTTTCCTGACTTTTTTCCCTTCATCTTTCATAGATGACTTTAACTGCCCCCTTTTTTGTTTTTTTGTCTTTATCTTATGTATTTAATTTTCTTTTCCACCTTATCTATCTATTTGTAATTATATGTATGTTTATATTTGAAATATTCATACACACTATTAGCAATATTATTTTCTATACAGACACAATGTTGTGTTGTTCTTGTTGTTAGGGCCCTCGTGAGGCCCCTGGGGATATTCCTTTACAATGAAATTGGGAAGAACTTGTCATTTTACACATTTATTTTTGCATTCCTATTCAAAAGATAAATACAGAAAATGTTTAGTCTTTGTTTTAGGAAATGTACTGGTATATAGGAGAAAGGCAGGCCTGGGGGGACATTTATTTGTAGCCACAAAATGCTCCAACAACAACAAGAGATTGTGACATAAGTCTATGCAGATTGCAAATGTTGTTACAATTCTAAACTGCATTAATTCTCCCATTGGAAGGCTACAGTATGACTTTATAACATGATAATGCTACCACCTAGTGGTTTGGTTTTGCATTCATGGCTCTGCAGCTGTCAGACCGACAGACGGACAGACAGACGGACAGACAGACAGACAGACAGACAGACAGACAGACAGACAGACAGACAGACAGACAGACAGACAGACAGACAGACAGACAGACAGACAGACAGACAGACAGAGACAGACAAGGGGCTCAGTGTCTCTACCATTATGTTCCTAATCCATTACCTTCTGAATAATATTAATGTTGGGGAAGAGAGAAAAAATGTCCCTTACTGTCTGTTACTCAAGCATCATCAATCAATATGACTGGAACATTTGTTGGTCTTAAAAGAAACTTTATTTAAATAAAATGTTATAATTATCATGAACAAGTCCCAGAAATACAAAAGGTTGGTAAATACTTCCAAGTATTTAGATTTATAATATTTATAGAATTAATTTAACGGTACAAAGATCCCAAACTGACATTGTAAATACAAATAAATTATTACTCCTCCTGTAGCCTAAATAATCATTAGATGAACAATACAATTCCTGTAGGCAGCAATAGAGAAGCCGACTCGTGACAAGAGAGTTGCCAGTCAAACTTGCTGGGAAAAAGTCTTGAGGCACAAGTCTAAATGTACATTACTAAGTCAAGTACATGTCATTAAGGTCAACTCTCAAGTCTAAACACAACAGTAAGTCAAATCAGGATTCCAGTATCGATTTACTATCTTGATTAATATCGATGTATTTCAGTGCAATATGGCTTTAATAGGATAAAAACCCAGTAAGAGCATCATGAGTTTGATTTCTATCATCAGTTTCAACTTCAATAAATTCAATCATTCCATACAAATTCAGAAAACAGAATTTAAAGACTGCAGACAATTTTCTTTTCTTTTTTGCATCGCTTTCACTACGTAATTCTCTCTGCCACCAGGCACTATACGATCTCCTGGCAGAAAGAACAAACGATTTACAGAAAGAAAGTGTGTCATTCATTGCGCAACCAAAGCCGGAAGCTATCGTAGCTATCCTGTAGCGGCAATGCTTCGTAACGTTAGCTGATAAAGGCTTTGGGGAGGTAGGCTGCTCCTGGATAGCTTCTTAGCATAACAGAGCTACTATGCTTCCAAAAGCATATAGGCACATTTGCTGATAGTCCAAACGGTTCACATCTCTGTTGTCTCAGACTTATGCTGCATTCAAGTCACATGCATGGGAACGAACGTCACAATGACTTGATGGATCAAAAGCAACAATTAAAAAGCGTCTACGTGTGATTTCGGGTCTGGTGCTGGCCTCGATCGTTCATCGTTGTCATGACAACACCACCGTAGCGAGACCATCGTCAGCATGGTAGGCAGGTTGGACTGTTTCACAACCAACAACAATCAACTGTCATGTTTTACTTTTTGCCGCTGTCAGGTGGAATCCTTGTATCTCCAAATGCATCTCTTTTTTTTGTTGTTGCGAAAGATGTATTACTGGTTATTAACGTTGTTATTACACTATGTTAAAATGAGAATGTTTTGTCTCCCTTGTGAAAAATAGCTTTGATGGAGATACAAGATTTCCATGCTGTTTTGTTTGTTAGATGGAGTCTTGCTGTGATCGTCATTTTGTGTGTGAATTAACTTCACTTCCCTGGCGCATAAATGCAACAGTTGTTTGAGGATTATATACATGTTACATCTTCCAGACCGCCCTACAGGTGAGTAATAAAGTCTCAAATTATATTTTCCATAAGCCAGGCAAAGTGAAGGGAGCTCAGTGTGGCAGGAGCCTTCAGCCTTGGCCTGCTGCTGTGTTTCTGTTCACTTTGTTTCACTCTCTACCATTCAGCAACCTGCTGCTATTTACATTGTAATAAATATTGTTTATTAATTGTTTATAAATTTACATTTATATTGTGCTTCAAGAAAGCAGAAATATGACACAAAGTTCCTATGACGTGAGACGTGTTCACATGTTCAAACTTGATGTCTGCACTAGTTTGTTTATGGATGATTATGGAAATAAAATAGACTATGGATGTGGGCATTCCAGCGAGTTAAACACATAAACACTTCCGAGTTGTAGAAATGGGAGGTCCTCCCGTTCATGGAGACATGCAGCCGCCCCTGATGATGTAGACACTCAGTGTAAAGTCCATGTGAAGATGATAAATAAATGGCTGTACATTAGAGTTGCGTGTCTCCTTCTACTGTTTGAAGACTTGGTTGGACAGCCAGTCCATCCCCTCGACCAGACCTGTTCCGCTCAGAGCGCAGGACGCCTGGACAAACCACTGGACAGACAGACAGAGAGACAAAAAGAGTCCATATGACTCACCGTCCATACAAACATTTAGAATCAGGTCCGTATGTGTGTTTGATACAGAACTGTGGGACAGAACTAGGGCTGCAGGCAGCTTTATTTTAGTAATGTAATGTAATGTAATGCCATAATGGCATTTTTCTCAGTTTCACTCTGAACAGCTACTGCCTTAAAAAAATCCAGTATTGTGATTTAAACACCAGGTGCATTTAAAGTTTTAACATCCAGAGCCGACACAAGCTGTCAGCGACAGATTATTTTGATTTACAGAAACCAGATGGGGAGGTTACCAACCGGATTTGAGAGTCTTGATAGTCCCAAGGCTTCTGTGATGTCACTGACAGACATGGCTCTGGGCAAATCCTGTTTATTGGCCAATACCAGCAAAGCCACGCCCCTCAGCTCATCCTCCTCCAACTAGCAGAAACACAAAAACAAGAGTGGTGCCTTCATGTGCTGTCAGAAATATCACATCTTCAAGACAAGATCAATGCAGATGAACAGACCTCAAATGTGGATGTGGGAATTAGGGTGATGCATTTGATTGATTGATTGATTGATTGATTGATTGATTGATTGATTGATTGATTGATTGATTGATTGATTACATATTTATTATAGAATTGATACTCAATAATACTACATTGATTGTCTATGGGAAGCCCTAAACCTGAACTTATCCTAAGAATGATGATAAGAATAAAATGTCTGTGGTGGGGGGTGAGTAGTAGTACTTCTTTTTATTTACGTTTTTATGAAAATGGTCAAACGTAAACTGGGTGAACATTGGCACCATATATGGGCAAAGGCCTACAAAAACAAACCCTAGCTGTTGTGACATTCAGAGGATTTGTATGAGTCTTCTCTATGAACCAACAATCCCTTAAAAATAACCCTACATTTTCATTCATTATTAATTCACCCATGAATTCATGCAAAATCCCCTTCAAAATAATTACGGGGCTTATTCATTGGGGAGATCCCATCAAAACCTCTTTAAACACCAATTCATCTACTTTCTCATTTAATGACAATTTCAGGGAGACACAGGAACTTTTCCATTAATCTCCACTTAATAACCTGTAAACCTGCACAAAAGACATGCAGAATCTAGAACCAACACGTGAATGAATCCCTTATAAACCCATGATACTAACCTCACTTTATTGAAGCTATTTTATTTTAACGGATAGGTAATGTTTATGAGAAAATAGGGACATTTCATGGATACAATTAAGAGGTTTTGTTTCATAGTGGATAGTGACGCTGTCCAAATGCTATGCTAACTAGCCTACAGGAACCCGAACAAATATCAGCAATATGCAAATTCAACAGATAAGTAATAGCCTAATTAATACTTTAGCTCCATACCTGAAGTTAAAAAAGAAGAGGCAGGATTAATAGTTTGATTACTTCAAACCACATAACGCAGTTGAATGTCAGACGAAAAAAGTAAAGTTAAAAGAAGATGTATGGATGTGATGAAGATGTATAGATGTGATGAAGAGGAAGATGTATGGATGTGATGAAGAGGAAGATGTATGGATGTGATGAAGAGGAAAGCTAAATACCATCATGTGCAGCTCGTCAGAAGCTTCTTTCATCCTCACAGGGTCGTTACTGTCCAACACAAATATCACTCCCTGCAGGTAAGACAGACAGACAGAGTGAGAGCAACAGAAAGACAGAGAGGCAGGCAGGCAAACAGACAGAATGAGAGAGAGAGAGAGAGAGAGAGAGAGACACACACACACACACACACACACACACACACACACACACACACACACACACACACACACACACACACACACACACACACACACACACACACACACACACACACACACACACACACACACAGTGAGTGAGTGACTGAGTGAGAGAGACAGACAGCCAGAGTGAGAGAGACAGAGTGAGATAGACAGACAGACAGAGTGAGATAGACAGAGAGACACAGACAGAGTGAGCGAGACGAGTGAGACAGAGAGTGAGAGAGACAGACAGTCAGACAGAAAGAGTGAGAGAGACAGAGAGTGTGAGAGAGACAGAGAGAGTAGACCCGTGTGTGTGTGTGTATGTATGTATGTGTATATATATATATATATATATATATATATATATATATATATATATATATATATATATATATATATATATATATATATAGCGTTTTCCCCCAGACCGTGTAAAATAAAATAATTAAAATTCATATAAACACAATGAACACCCAGGTTGCTGTCACGCACGCCCGTGCATTCCCTGTTTACGTGAATGGTCATGTGATATGCGTTTTCTGCCATCTAAAGGCCCAATTATACTCCATTTTCATACGAAAATAAATATTCAAACGGTGTAATCGTCACTGCCCACATACTTCCATGCGTCTTTCACCTTGGTATCATGTTAAGCAATGCATCCACCAGTGGGCAGTATAGAGTCAAATGTGTGAGTGTGTGTGTGGTTCTGCTCCATTTCATGCGTATCCGTAAGCTATCAGAGGACGGACAGAAATACGCACGAAATGAAAGCAGAGTACGGACGGAAGGCTCTGTCCGTCTCCGTCTTTAACGTAGAGTAGGCCTATAATTGGGCCTTTAGTCGTAGGCGTCATAGCCTTAGCAGGAGTATAGTGGTGTAGTAGCAGTAGTAGTAGAAGTAGTAGTAGTAGTAGTAGAGGTAGTACCTACCTGTGTGTTTGTGTAGTAGTGTCTCCACAGCTGTCTGATTATTGTCTGACCTCCCACATCCCACACTGTAAAACTGATGTTCTTAAACTCCACAGTCTCTACATTAAAACCTACAGACAGACACATAGACACATAGACAGACACACAGACAGACACAGACACAGACACACAGACAGACACAGACACACAGACCATATTATGTCTTATTTGCTCTATGAGGATGAATTGTTTGCATTAATAAAAACAGATACAACATGGACTTTCAGCCCCAGATGGCAGTGAGAGGTAACGGTCTGAAACATTGACATGTAATGGGCAAGCTGACTTAATATAAATCCAGTGTGCAATAACTGCAATTTGACACGTAATGTACATTCTACTTTATTATACTTTACTATACTTACTCTACTTCATTTTTGCTTACTTTATTGCTTTTTACTACTGTTTTATGCTATGTGTGTTCTGAGTGCGAGCTGCTGTAACATGTCCCAATTTCCCCCCCGGGGATCATTAAAGTCTTTCTGATTCTGATTCTGAAATCCTGTACTGTGATATTATATCATACATAGAGATGAGAAAACATCAACACTGTAGAGTCCATCTTTCTCTCAGATAGGCTACAAGTTAAATACAGCATGCAGTGTACTGTGTACTTTAGCTACAAGTTAAATACAGCATGCAGTGTACTGTGTACTTTAGCCAGAGGTGGAATGTAATTAAGTACATTGACTCAACTTTGCCTACTATTTTGAGGTTGTGGCACTTCTTGTATTTTCCATCCTGTAAGACTTCCTACTTTTCCCTCCCCTACATTTGATCTGCCGGCTGGAGTTACAAGTTACTTTGCAGAATAAGGTTTTACATCAAAACATGCGATCAGATCATCACATATGTTGCATTGTTAGTGTAGGAGCCATTGATCATGTCTGTGTATTTACATTGGTTTAATTTGGAGCCTATACCAAGTTCACCACTGGGTGGCAGTGTAGGTGAAGTGAAGTGATCAGGCCTGGGTGAAGGGGAGGTCTCATGCTTGCACGCTCAACAACCACATCAGAAAGCCATCATACAGTATTTTTTTTATTTTTTTGCAATAGACTCAGTTTAACAATGTTATCTAAATAAGTAAACAGAAACATTCATTAAATGGGAACCTCACCTGAAAGTGAAAATTGAAGTGTGTGCAAAAAAAAAAAAATCTCCCGCAGCCAGCCGAGTGGTTAGCCTGCCCTACAGTACTTGTTGGTCAAGATAGGCACTACATTAGAGTTTAAACCCCACTTATGCAGCAGACCAACAATATTCAAATACTACTACTTCTGACAGGTTTATATGCTTCAATTTAAGTATTTTTCCTTAAAGGATTTGAGGCCTTTTCCCCATCACTGAACTTACCGATTGTAGGTATGGTGGTGACGACTTCTCCCAGCTTCAGTTTGTATAGCAGTGTGGTTTTCCCTGCTGCATCCAAACCCACTAGACAGCAGAGGCACACTCAGATTAAAGGGAAAAACTACTCAAAAACCATGACTAACTTACTACTACCTATGTTAGTATAATTATTTTTGGATGATATGATATTTACTATGATAACACACATCATGATAGAATAATTGACTGCAATTCTAATTATAGACAAATTTTCGTGCATGTCTTTTCCTGGTGTTAAAGGCTGCATTACAGTAAATTGATGTCATTAATTTTCCGAATTTACCAGTGTTCTAGCTGTTATATTATTATTTATCAAAAATCACATTGTGTAGCCTAGATATTTTGTGAAAACATCCCTAAAATATTGTCACAATATCTTTATACTTCTAGTAGGCTGCTGCTGCTGCTACTACTACTACGACTACTACGACTACTACGACTACTACGACTACTACTACTACTACTACTACTACTACTACTACTACTACTACTACGACTACTACTACTAGCTACTACTACTACTACTACTACTACTAATGATAATAATAACAATAATAAAAATAATAAATAATTATCATTAGCCTGGCTTCAGACAACAGGCAACAACACAACAACAACAACAACAACAACAACAACAACAACAACAACAACAACAACAACAACAACAACAACAACAACAACAACAATACTACTACTACTACTAGGCTACTAATAATACTACTAATACTAATATTGGAAAAGGCACCACTCACCCATTAAAATCCTGGCCGGCTTCTTTGTGGTGAATCGAGAGAAGATTTGTGAGATGATGACGCCCATGATGACCTCCAGTAGGTAGTACCTGTGCTTTCTTCTTCTTCTTCTTCTTCTTCTTCTTCTTCTTCCTCTTCTTCTTCTTTTTGGTATTTTTGTGTTGAATTTATTGAAAAAATGTCCCTGAGTAGCCTGGTAAACCTCTGTATTCTGAAGGGTTGCAGCAGGTGATTTTATAGCCTCTCTCCTCTCCTCCCTCCTCCCCTCCCCTCTCTGTCTGTCATCCTCTCTCTGTCAGCTCGGTACACGCTGGCAGCACAGTCGTCGTCAGTGCCTGCAACACACGGGAAAACAAAACTTCCGGTCAGGATTTTCAAAATAAAACCGACGTTGCGGGGTTATTATGCCGCACGCGTCTTTTATAAGTCTCGGGGCATGTCAATAAAGGTTTAGCCTATAGTTTGAAGATAAAACTGTATTGTCCATTTATTGAAGAAATCAGCACTCACAACATGTGACATTACAATCTGGGAACCCATCCACCAGACTGAGACAAAAACAGAAAGCATTGGCCATCATAATGAATAAATAAGGATATAACAGGTAGAACTAATAGTCTAGATTCAACGTGTCAGTGAGACATAGGCTAAATGTAATATAGCAAAATAAAAAAATTACAATTTAACAATAATTAACGTAAAAACAAACAAATATAGCCTACTACTACACACACACAAACACGCCCACTCCGGCCGCCAAAAATGAATTAATAAATTAATAAAATAAAAATAAAATATATATAAAATCTGATTATTATTATTTTTTAACGATGTTGAATAACAAAATATAATAAAAACCTAATAAAATCATAATTAATGGTTGGCCATAATGTATTGTAGCGACCCGGGGTTTTGACATGTAATGGGGTGTCTCGGTGTGTAGCTAGGAACTGATGTGTGGGGTTGTTCCTGGGGGGAACGGTGTGTAAGTGGCACTTCCTGTCTCGTGGAGATGCCAGTCTGTATATGTGAGAGAGCTGGGAAGATGTGTGGATAGCTAGCAGCGTAGCTACCGCTAGGAGCTATGAGTGTGAGCCAAGAATAAAAGCCTGTACCAACTATAAGTCTCCGGTTCCTGAACGAATACGTGAAACGTTACATTGGTGTCAAGAAGTGAAACGTATCGCCTCTGCGTCGGCCGAGAGGGGAAAGAGCAAAGTGGAAGGAATGGCGAGAAAGTTGGAATTGACGGCTTTTGGGCTCGAGCGACCTAGCGGTAGTAGGTTAGCTACCTGGGGTGCTAGCTGCTAGGAGCACCACGTGCGATGGTGCGCGACGGAGAATGGCCGTCGCTGAACGGGAGGAAAGAGGAGCTGATGACGGGGATCAGCTCGGTGCTTGCGGGTATGGAAGGCCGTTTGTTGAAAGAAGTCAGACGGCTATTGGAAGCTATGCCTGCCTGGGCAGAGGAGCTGATGAGGACACTGCGGGAAGTGATGCAGCGTGTGGACTTGCTGAGCACAGAGGTAACACAGCGTGGAGAACGGCCGGAGGAGCCGCAAAAGAGACTGTGTTGGACATGTGGGGAACCTGGGCACCTAGTGACGCGATGTCGCAGCGGTCCCGGGGGACAGACCAGGTACGCGGAGCAACGGTACTGGGGACGCTTGCTGGTTATGCGGAGCGTTTGGAGCTTGCTGGTTATGCGGCGCGTTTGGACACCTAGCCAGGGAATGATGAGAGGCTGTCGGGGACTGGAGGACAGCGGGAGAAGAGAGACGTGCAGGCGGCGGGCAGGTGAGACTCTGTTGGACGTGCCGTTCGCCTGAGCACTTAGCCAGATAGTGCACTGAGACTTTGGGGAATGGAGGAGACACACAGCCGGGGGAGCAGCCGGAGCAACAGGCAGAGGAACAGCGGAGCAGCCTGAGCAACAGGCAGCGGAGCAGTGCAGAGCCGGTTATGCAGGTATATATATATATATATATATATATACAGTATATATATACACACACACACATACACACACATACATATATAGGCTATATATTAAAGATTAGAGAGAGACAGAGAGAGGGGGAGAGAGCCAGTAGGGCCTGCCTCAAGAGGGGAGAGAGATAGGAAACAGAGGGGAGAGAGAGATGAGAGAGAGGGAGAGAGAGAGAGAGAGAGAGAGAGAGAGAGAGAGAGAGAGAGAGAGAGGGAGGAGTGTCCCCTAGTTGTAGAAACGAAACTTAAAGCTGCTGCCTATGTCTGAACCAGGAAATGAAAGCAGCTAAATAAACACACATGCACCCACCCACACACACTCACAGGAACAGAGTTCTTCATCCTCTGAGGACAGAGAGACAAAGAGAAAGAGAGAGAGAACATTTTTCTGCGGTAAAGATGAAGATACTGCTTTTCATTTCCACGGTGGTGATGATGATGATGATGATGATGATGTCAGCAGTGGTTGGCAAACCCAAATCTACTAAATCTCCATGGCCAAGGACAACAGGTAAACACACACACACACACACACACACACACACACACACACACACAGAGTGAAGGCAGCAGGCCTCGATGAAACATAATCAAATGACATAAATTGTTTAACATGTAATTATTAAATCTTCTGCCTCTCTTTCACTTCAGACAAATTGAATTCAATGAGCTTAGCATGATGTACACTTGAGGTCGGATATAACAAAGTAACAAAGATACAAAAATTGTAGTATCAAAATAAAATGTAGCAGTTGACTACCATGAAATATAATGTGCAGCTTCCCTTTTTTCCATGGTTCTCTGTGTGTGTGTGTGTGTGTGTGTGTGTGTGTGTGTGTGTCCCTCTCTCTCTCTCTCTCTCTCTCTCTCTGTCAAATTCAAATGATCTTTATTGGCATGACAAGTTACAAGCTGGTATTGCCAAAGCAATACAGAAAGTTAGTACAAATAATATAACAATATACAAATATAACAGGATACAAATCATTAATCATTAATCAATAATCATGATGCACAATACAAGTACAATAAAAACAGTAAATAGCAACAACATTCAGGTATAGAGTAACATGGGTATAGATATATAGTATAATAGATATATAGTAACATGGTATAGAGCAGGGGTGGGCAACTATTTTTCATGGGGGGCCACATGAGAAACCCAGATTGTTGCCGTGGGCCGAACAAATATTGTCATGCTGTAACCCATGGATGGGCAACTTTGATGATAGAGAGGACCACACAAAAAATCCTCGCTACCAGATTTTGCTGTGGGCCGAACGGCGCCAGGCCGAACGGCGCCAGGCCGCCAGCGCGAAACATTTAGGGCATTTGAAGCCAGGTTTAGAGGAATAACTCATTTTAAATGAACAGTTGTGATGTCATTATTCAGTCTTAACCACCAATATTTGATCCTTTTCTCACTCACTCCTATGTCACCACCTGCTCTCCCTGCAGGGCTTGAAATTAACTTTTTTGACCACCTGCCAATATGGCTGCTAGATTTTAAAGTTACCAGCCAATTAGAATTTCCACTAGCCGAAATATTTTTCTTGAAATAAACCAGAATATGAGTGGGTTAATTTAAGCAAGTATCAGTAAGTGGCCCAGGATTCTCAAAGCCTGTGTTGAGGGTCACACAAGAACAAAAATGCACTCTTGAAGCTAAATAAATCCAAAACCGAGTTAATTATTAAAATTTCTACTTCAATGTAGAACAGTCATTTCTTAGACATGAGATTATGTCTAGCCTTTTAGTCATAAAGATGATTGAAAGATATTCCATATTCCAGACTGAAATGCTATAACGGAAGTGGAGTATTGGCCACAATGACATGAACATTTGGACACTTATTCAGCAGGTATCTTGCATGTTGCGTTCAGGTGCACTGTTTTTTTTTTGCAATTCCATCACGTATTTTGCCGATGTGTGCTATAGAGTAACATCTGTCTCTGTCTGTCTGTCTATCTCTCTCTCCAGTCTATCCGGCACAGGATTTAAGGGGGAAGATGTTCACTCTGTCTCCTTACAATGGAGTCTCCCTCTACTCTCCGTCCTTCAACCCGTCACCCTCTCCCTCCTCTTACTCCTGGTCCTCCTCTCCTTACTCCTCCGCCACCAGGAGTTCAACCGCTCCTTACTCCACCTCCCCCACCATGAGTCCAACCGCTAATTACTCCTCCTTCCCCACCAGCAGACCCGCCTCCACCACTCCCTACCCCACCCCCATCACCAGGAAACCCCGCCCCCCCACCACCACCAGGAAACCCCGCCCCCCCACCACCACCAGGAAACCCCGCCCCCCCACCACCACCAGGAAACCCCGCCCCCCCACCACAACTCCCTACCCCACCCCACCCATCTCTAGAGGTGAGAATGTTCACAAACCATGAAACACAGTGTGCTGGAATCTGAAAAAAGATTTTTTTTTATTTTAATTTACAAATCTGCTGCCATGTTCATACCTGTCAACATTGGGCAGTGAAAAAGAGGGAGTTTTCTGGGGTATTGGTGTTTGGCCTACCCTCAATTAGCCTGGTTGAACCCAGCCTCCACGTGACCTGCTCTCAGACCTGTTCTCAGTCACTACACTAGTGACTGGGAACTGAGAGAGCAGGTCACGTGGGGGCTGGGTTTACAGTGACTGAGAACAGGTCTGAGAGCAGGTCACGTGGAGGCTGGGTTCACCCAGGCTAGGGTTTACCTAGGCTAACCCTCAATGCCCCCCCTCCCCCATATAACCCTACACCACAAATGAATAGAATAAATACAGGGATGTAAAGTCAATTACTTTTAAATTAGTCTTGAATTCATAGCTCACATAACTAATAATAACTATAATTAAATGAAATAAACATGCTAAATGTACAAAAGATGTGATCAAAAGTCAGCATCTAAAATGTACGTCACAAAAATGAAAAAGAAATGTTCTTGGCGACTAGCATGGTCATTTGCCTTACTGCTGACGTGCTCAGCCTCCGACACACCTCACATGAGGAATGTGATCTTAGCAGTTCTCCTCTGTGCTTCCACACCTTGTTTGTGTTTGGCATGTTTGCTAATGTCATTTCCCCCACCGTGTTCTCCGCTCAAGTTTGCCCGGCATAGCTTGTAAAACGGTGTTTTACTTCGTTTCGAACTCAAGCTCTCACTAGTGCCTTAAACGCTGCAACGCAGCCCTATGGAAGACTGTTATTTTGCTCCAAAATTACTTTTCATTAAAACCTGACCACCCACCCGTAGGTGGCGTGGTACCCCCTGGGACTGACACGGATCCACGTGACTACGTCACGTCCTGCCAGTCCAGGGAATAATCACTTCCGCTTTCTTCCACCCGCTGTGAAGACGTGTTTTGTGAAAGCTCCGCGGTTAACGAGGAGTTATATTATATAGCTTTAGATACTAGGCTCGTTCCGGCTGACTTGCCCACCTCAAGAGGGTCGCGTGGACGGGATAAAGCAGGCTTCGGAGAACCGACCCTGTACCCTTCACCCTGCGGCGTCGGAACAAGTCATCTAAAAAGCTAAGAGTATCTTCCTTAGTTAACTGTTGTTACTGTAGCTGCCGCCGTGCAGTTGATGTGAAACGTTTCCCCGGAAACGGGGTAACGTTGTTAGGCTTGAGCGCATGACTCAGGTCTGCACTCATAACTCTAGCTAGGTTTGCATACATGCAGAATAGCTTGTACCGTTAGCACTAGAACAACAGGCTAAATAGCACAGTTGTCACAGATAGCTAGCTGCATCCGTGCGGTTGTTTCTGTTGCTAGGTACTTTAGGAACGCCGGCTGTAGAGCGCGCGCGTTAGATAGTTAGCTAGTTTGCTCAGTGCAGCTAGCTTGGACTACCTTGTAGCACTCCATATCTGGCTGCGTCCCCAGACAGGGTAACGCACCCGGTTTTTGTGGCAGATAGCTAACGTGCACACGTGCAGTTAGTGTCTGTGTGCTAAGTACTTCGCGCCAGCTACCTCTGTGTAGTGCGCGCCTTAAGCGAGAGTAGTAGCTAGTAGCCATGCTCTTCAGTGAAATAGCTAGTTAGCTAGCTTGCTCCCGTGCAGCCAGTATCTAGCGATGTGTAACCCCGTTTTCCTGTTAGCAGAGAGAGGGGGGAACAGCTAGGTGCTGTATTAGCTGTGAGGCTACCGGTTACGACCGGCACAATTAATTTGATGTGTGCATGCGGGCAGGAGCACGCCGCACAGGCGTTGCTGGGACTTACATAAGTAGTGTAGCTTTACTGGCGTCTGAGATTTTAGCTGGGCGATTCGCTAGCTAGGTGAGCTCGCCCCGCACCTTGTGTGGGCCGCTTCTCTCAGTACTTACGCCATCTTAGCCAGCTTGCTTGTCTGCTAAGTGTTGCTTGCCTCGTGCAATTAGCATCTACTAGATTGCAACTCCCGCTGAGGAGTTTCTTCTGAGATTGACTAGCTTCGCGGGCCGCTGGCCTTTGCTTGCGGTCACGCTTGCTTCCCCGTGTTACTCAGGGTAGAGACGCGCTGCACCGGCCTGTGCGCAGGCTTGTGTTAGCGCACGCTTGTCTCTCAGTGCTATGCTAGCTTAGCTAGTGGCTTCCACGTCTGTTCTCTCGGGTTAACAGGTTGTGGGTATTGGTGCCCCCCCTTCGGGATGGGCTATTGCCGCTTACGTTACCATTGCACGCGCACGTTCGCTAGCCTCCGGGTTGCTTACTGTCTAGCCTGTGCTTCTTGCTAGCTTGCTTAAGCATTACTCCCGCTATTAGGGTGCGCCCTGCGGGAGCTTGCTATTAGTGGTTAGCTTCCTGCTTCCTCTTGCTACTGAGCAGGGAAGGTCAGGGAGGGGATGGGCCGTGTGTAAAACTACTTGGCCGAGTATGAATCGGCACGTTAAGTGCGTGTTCGGCCTTGGGCACGAGCACGCTGCACAGGCGCCTTGAACCTTCGGTTTTGTCCGCAGCTAAGCTCTTTAGAGCTGACCAAGGTCCGCTCTCAAAGAAGTGTTAAAGCTAGCTTGCCTTGCATAGGTGCAGATAGCAATATTTAGTACTGTTTAGCACAGAACGATAGCATTTTGCAGATAGCTGGCGTGCACCCGTGCAGTTAGTCCCTGTGTGCTAAGTACATTGGGCGCGAGATACCTCCGCTACAATAGACATACTGCTCCTTGCTGGCGCTACGCGTCCAGCAGGGCTTACAGCTCGCCAAGGTCTGGGCTCAGTGCCAGCCTTTGGCTTGTAGCTCTAAGGACAAGCCCACCGCCCTTGGTGCCCAAGGCCCGGGGTGGTTGGGAGCTCTCCATGGGTCGCACTCCCTTGTTGGGGCGCCCCCTGCAAGTGCAGGTAGCCTGGCTGGGGGCACAGCGCACCTTGGTCCATGGCCACGGCCTGGCCTCGGTTGGCAGCGCCCAGGTCAAGCCCACCGGTTGGCTCACCAAGGCTGGGCTTAGTTCCAGCCTGCGGCTTGTAGCTTTAGACCCACCGTCCTCGGTGCCCAAGGCCCGAGTTCGGTCGGGAGCTCGCCCAGGGTCTCATACCCAGCATCAAGGCTCGCCTTGGTCCATGGCTACGGCCTGGCCTCGGCTAGAGGCTCCTAGGACAGCCCACCATCAATGGCACCAACGGCTCATTGCTGGTCGGGAGCTCACCTGGGGGGCCGCACTGTCGGACAAGTCCACGTGCGTCTCGAGAGAGAACGTTACCTCCGCAGTCCCCCCAGCCTGCGAAAGGCGCACGGCAGGGGGGGGGGGGGGGTTACTTCGATACAACAGCGCGTCAGTAGGCGGAGCTTGCGTAAGAAGTTCTCCCCCAGCATGCACAGCTTCTACGGAACTGTCCATGCGGCGGGGGGGCATAGCCTCTCACGTCCCGCCCCCCATCAGGGCACCGGATCGAAAGGTCCCGGTGCCCAGCAATATGCTCATGACTATATTTCAGGGATCATTTCTATAGTTTCTAATTTGAGAAATGTGTTTCTAAAATGTTCAGTCTCGCTATCCACGATGATGAGACGGTGATACTCTTTTCTGAGCGCGAAGCGGGCAGAGAGACTTGATTCAGTTCATATGCTCTCTGCTTTTGATGACCGTTCACTGTCTCCTATGGGGACATTGAGGGAGAGAGTATGATCCGAGTGGTGGAACGGGTTCCGCTCCGTTGGCCACAAGAGACCATCTTGTCCAACAGGCTCGATGCCTGGGAGCATCTATGTTCCCCCGTCCCCATTACGGCGCACCCTCCAGAGGGGATACGCGCTACAGTTTGCCCACCCACGTTCGACGGGACCCCCGATCTGGCCGTGGAGGAGGAGGCCATGGACGGCTCCATGCGTCCAAAATTGGACATTCGGCGTCTCAACAAGACGCTGAGGAAGTCCCATCCCGAATGCTCTCTTCCCCGCCTGTTCAAGTTGAGACAGGGGGATTTCTTACTTCCAGGGATCTGGAAGGTGCGGTCTTCCATGTCCACATGGTCAGGAGACACAGGAAATACCTGAGGTTCTCCTTCCGGGGGAAGGCTTACGAGTTCTGTGGCTTGCCATTCGGCATGTCTTTGAGCCCGCGAACCCTCACGGTGTGCGTGGAGGTAGCCGTGGCTCCCCTCCGCGCCTTCCTATATCTCAACGACGTTCTCTTAGCGGCCGACTCGAGGGTCTGTGCCGCGGAACATACCAAGGTGGTGACCGATCACCGGCAAACCTTAGGGTTTTTGGTGAACTGGCAGAAGAGTTGCCTCGTCCCAGCGCAGGCGGCGACCTTCCTGGGGCTCGAGCTATACTTCCTGCGAGCCTTTCGCCAGAGCGACAGGCGCGCACGGTTCGGACAGCAAGCCAAGGACGTTAGGTCTGTGCCCTCGGTGTCAGTGCATCAGTGCACAGTAATGTTGGGCCTGATGGCCTCAGCACTGCATGTGCTCCCGCTAGGGAGGCTACACATGCTCTCGTGGTCCAAATATGGTTCTCAGGCTTCGCCTGGACTCGGCCGGGGACCGTCATCGCAGGGTTCCTCTGACAGGTCAGGCCTGGCAGGCGCTGGCTATATGGGCGGACCCCCGTTACCTCTCGAGAGGTACTCGGTGGGTCCCCTGTCCCGCTCAGGATGGTAATTCGCACAGACGCCTCCCTCTGGGGAGGGGGTGCGATTTGCGGGCAATTTTCGGCGAACGGCCGGTGGGAGGCTCAGGAGCTTCGCCACATAAACGTGCTAGAGCTGAAGGCGATTCGCCGGGCTCTGCCTCAGGACAAGCCCACCATCAATGGCGCCGTGGGCCCATTGTTGGTTGGGAGCTCTCTTGGGGACCGCACTGCCGGACAAGTCCGCGTGCGGCCAGACTCGAAAGAGAACGTTGCCTCCGCAGTCCCCCCGGCCTGCGGAGGTAACACTTCCAGCGGCTCACACATGGGCACCATGTGCTGATTCGCTCGGACAATAGGGCAGCGATCGCCCACCTGAACAAACAGGGCGGTGTGCGGTCGGGGGCGCTGAACCATAGCGGGGATTCACCTGTGGGTGTTTCCCCGTCTCCTTTCAGTGTCAGCGGTCTATCTGCCGGGACGGCGGAGTTACGACCGGCCTGCTGTCTCGAGGCAATCCCCGTTATACGGAGTGGTGCCTCCACCCTCGGGTGATGGAACAGGTTTGGGCCAGGGTTGGTCGCGCCTGCGTCGATCTCTCGCATCGCGGCGCGCGACACACTGCCCACTGTGGTTCTCGATCCAGGAGGACAGCCCCGGTTAGGTCATGACGCGCTAAAAGCGCACGCGTGGCCAAGGGAGGGGCTCTATGCGTTTCCGCCGACCCCCCCTGATCCGTCAGGTGTGGGACAGGGTGAGGGAACAGCGCCTCCGGCTCGTTTTAGTCTGTTTGGCACAGGCAGACATGGTTTGCGGACCTGGTCTCCCTGGCGCAAGATCCGCCCTGGGCATTGCCGGTACGGGCCGATCTCCTATCCCAGGCGGAGGGGGAGGTGTTCCACCCCTCCCCAGGCAGGTGGAAGCTAGCGGTCTGGCTCCTGAACCGGACCAGTTGCTAGCCCAGGGCTTGCCTGATAATGTGGGATGCACTATGCAGCAAGTAAGGGCGTGGATCCAGTGAACTGCAGTGTGCGACCAGTTCTCTGTTTCCTTCAGAGCCTGCTTGACGCGGGTCAGTCCCCGCAGTCGTTTAAGGTGTACGTAGCCGCGATTCTGCTTGCCATAGGGGAATTGAAGGGAGCCCCGTGGGGCGTACCCTTTAGTCTTGCGCCTCATGAAGGGGGCGCGTAAACTGCGCCCGCCGTCGCGGTGCGTTTTTTCCCCAAATCGGACCTGGTTACGGTGCTGGACGGGCTAACGGGTCATCCGTTTGAGCCCTTGGACTCCGCCGATTTAAGGGTCTGTCTTTAAAGACCGCGCTGCTGCTGGCCTTGTCGTCAGGAAAGAGAGTTGGTGACCTGATTGCCCTCTCGGTGCAGCAGGCTTGTGTGGTAATGATGGGCGCAGGGTTACGTTGCGACCTAACCCGGCTTACCAACCTAAGATTATTAATGTCAGCTTTAGGTCTATGGTCATAGACTTATCAGCATTCTGTCCCCCGCCGTTCAGTTAGAGACGGGCGAGGAGAGACGTTTGCTCATGCTGTGCCCCGTAAGGGCGCTCTCGGCCTATGTGGCCAGGACGCGTTCTTTATGCATTACAGATCAGCTGTTGGTTTGCTTTGGGCAAAGGGCCCAGTGCGGACCCCTTTCCAAGGATCGCTTATCACACTGGATAGTGGAGGCGATCGCGTTGGCATACTCTGCCGTGGGCAAGGTTCCCCAGGAGGGTATCAAGGCGCTTTCTATGCGAGGTGTTGCGACATCCTCTGCGTTGTTGCGCGGTGTGTCGGTGGAGGACATGTGTGCCGCGGCCTCATGGTCCTCTCATCACACTTTTGTCAGGTACTACAGTCTCGACGTGTCCGGTGCGCAGTTCGCGCACGCGGTGCTGTCGGTGGCAAGAAAGTAGTATCGTTGCCACTCTAATATGTCAGACGGTTAGGCATAAACGTTGCCATATGGCCGTGGTTCACCGGTGCCTTTCGAGTCGCCCTGTGGGGTGCTCCCGGCAGCAAGGTCGGTTGAATGGAGGCACTAGTGAGAGCTTGAGTTCGAAACGAAGTAAAACGTTAGGGTTGTGCTACAACCCAGGTTTTACGAGTGAGAACGAGAGCTCTCACTACCCAGCCTTGCTGTGTCGATGCGTCACGGGGTGCGTCGGATCTCAGCGGGCTGGAAGAAATTAGAGTGATTATTCCCTGGACTGGCAGGACGTGACGTCACGTGGATCCGTGTCAGTCCCAGGGGGTACCACGCCACCTACGGGTGGGTGGTCAGGTTTTAATGAAAAGTAATTTTGGAGCAAAATAACAGTCTTTCATAGGGCTGCGTTGCAGCGTTTAAGGCACTAGTGAGAGCTCTCGTTCTCACTCGTAAAACCTGGGTTGTAGCACAACCCTAACGTTTACTGATGTGGCTAGCGGTTATAAACGGGAAGGTCTCGCACCAAGTGGACGGAAATTCTAGGGGGGAGTGAGAGTTCCCCGTTTGAGGACCGGGGCAAGTTCAATCACCCCGAAACATAAACAGAAACAGTAGTGCGCTAAACATCTTGTTGCAAAGTATTATTATTACGGGCTGTTATTGGCTGAGCGATTGTGCGTGTGACAGGCATCTAGCTATAAAGTGAGGAATCTCTGTGTGTGTGTGTGGGTGTGTGTGTGTGTGTGTGTGTGTGTGTGTGTGTGTGTGTGTGTGTGTGTGTGCGTGCGTGCGTCTGTCTCTCTGTCTGTCTGTCTGTCTGTCTGAGTGTCCTTCGCATATCTGGAAAACCGTTCACCCGATCAACTTCACACTTGGTGAGAGTGTTGCTGGGACCCCAAGAAAGTACATTCTCGGATTCTGTATAATTTGGACACTCAATATGTTCAATATTAACATTATAACAATATTAACAACAGCATGTATATCTCCGGCATAAGCGAACAGCGAGCCACTCAGTCATAGAGTATAGAAGAGAGATGTCACGTGTGTGTGTGTGTGTGTGTGTGTGTGTGTGTGTGTGTGTGTGTGTGTGTGTGTGTGTGTGTGTGATGTCAGCCATGCATTGTGGACTCCCGTTTTGATGCCTCTAGTTTGCCATTTTGGTTCTTGCACAGCTCGCCTGAGACCAGGGCCACACCCTTAAATCTTGTGCTTGTGTTTTCCTTAACATGTTTAACCTTATGGAGAAGATTTAAGGGTGTTTTGTGCAGCCGATTCTATTTTATGGACACCTTAACTCTGACTCTAAGGAAAATCTTAGCTTAAGGTGCTTTGTGCAACCGGCCTCCTTGACTATAGCTAGTGTTTCAATTAGTCACTGGCGGTTTGATTAAGTTTGAGCTTAGTGTAGCCTACAGTATGTACGTGCCCGCCTAGGAATCGAGCGTGCATGCCTAGCGAGATGCCTAGTTTTTAAAAACTCCACTCCGAGACATGAGAGTTTTGCATTGCTATGCTGGCAACACAGCTGTTTGAGGGGGAGAAGGGGGGGGGGGTCGCCAACGCAACACAGCTGTTTGAGGGGGAGAAGGGGGGAGGTCGCCAACACAACACAGCTGTTTGAGGGGGAGAAGGGGGGGGTCATCACGGATTGGCTGTGGTTGGTGAGAGGTCACTGCTGCCTGCTGGGTGGGCGGGTCAAGCCCGGTCTGGCCCGCTGCGGCCCCACGAGTAGGTCCTTCTCGGGCGCGCTCGCACACGGCTCGGCGTGATGAAACTGACATTGGGAAAGGAAATCAATCTGTCATATCAAATTACCATTACTTGATGGTAATAATGATTATATTAAAGCAATATTAGACACAATGTTGTGCTGTTGTACGAATATCGATCAGCATGAACTGGAGTGTGATCCAGCTTAATCTTCTGTCTGAAGAACTGTACATAAATATAAATCAATTCAATCGATTAATCAACACTGAGCTCTGTGAACTTTGACCCCTGCAGGTGTGTCTGTGTGTCTGCGTTACGTTGCCGAGGCAACGGACTGCCAACAAATCTTCACCCTCAGTTCCGACAGCTCCTCCACCATGACGGTATATGGGTGCCCTGATCGTGGGTACTCCCTGTTATTTGAACACGACAATAGCATGGACTTCAAGTCCTACAGGACGTTCTCGAATGTCAGAGCGGACTTCTGGACCAGAGTCTGCGTCACCGTGGATAGCAGGAAGGGCGTGGCCCAGGTGTTCAGCGGCGGCAACACCTTTGTCAGGAAGAAGATGCCCGTGCAGGTGAGGACAGAGGAACAAAGTCAACTTTACTTGTTGAGCATTTTTGTAGACTTACAGTCAAAGTGTTTCACATTTGAAAACAAACAAATAAAATACATGCAATACAAGACAATGTATCAAACACAAAGTCAGATCAAAAGAATAGGATGAAAAGATGAGGATTTTAATTAAAATGTCCTTCATATCATCATCAATAGAGTACGTCAGGGATGACATATTTTTGTAGGCTTTATCCAGAAATCACCGCCATTTGGTTCTTCAGTGGAAAAGTCTATGGGGTTTTAGAATGGGGATTTCACTGAAATGCATAAAATAAGGTCTGTGGTTAACAAAAGTTTATGGGAACGCGAATTTGGGTTCAGCAAGATACTCTTAACAAACGTGAATAACTTTTATGCCTTTTGAAGTGTTTTATAAAAATCGTGTAAAAAAAAAAGTTCCAAAAGTCATAAAAGTTATTCATGTTTGTGAAGATTATCATGCTGAACCCATATTTGCGTTCCCATAAACTTTTGTTAACCACAGACCTTATTTTCTGCATTTAAGTGAAACCCCCATGTTAAATCCCATAGACTTTTCCTCTCAAGAACCCGAAAGTATACTTCCGGACTCATTGCTCTCTATTACCCTGGGGACACACCGGCACCTCCGCGCAGAAGGCACTTAAGCCTTTGGCATAGTCTTCGCGCCCAGCCAAGCGCATAGGGCGCGCGGCGATTTTGACGTCATCGCACGGGGTGTGTCGGGGGGCGAGGCCTGAGCGCGGCGCGACGCGTCCATGGAGATTTTTCTATCAGCGCGTCGGGTTTTAGCACATTGTCAACATGGACGCTTTTGAGGGAAGACTCCAGGGGGAAATGGCGGCGATTGAGTGCCAGACAGTCTGAATGAAATTGAATGTAACGTTCCCAATTCTATGCATTAAATTCTAAAAAACGACCCTCAACATTAGGGAAGGCTAAGCCACACAACTAGTTCGTTATAATCGAACGTCATGCTTCGAAGGCGACTTTACGACGATGAGGACGGTGAGGACTCAATCACAGCAGATCTCCGCTGATAGACTACCACAGGCACAGGCACCTTGCTTCCTCCTTCAACGCTTCTCCGCGAGATTTTGTTCGTACCGCCCCCTGGCGTTTCGGAGCGAGCTGCGCACTGACTATGTTCTGTTTTGGCCCGCGCAGAGCGCGCGCGCCCTCCGCGGAGCCCCGCCTCCAGTGTGTGTGCGAAGAGTATGCCAGACGCTTTAAAGAGTCCACACAGAGAGCGCAGCTCACTTCTCTTTCTCTGCCCGCTCTGCTCGTCCGCTATATATTTTGCCCCAGATCTATTGTCTTCGTTATCATGGGTAGTAAATAACGACATAAATATATAAAGTAATATGTTTGGGATAACTGTTAATGGCTACCTTCCGCGTTATAAAATGCAATTGCATCATATTTAAGTCTGTTCTCCTCCCGTTTTCCCAGTGCGTGCTGTTGTAGAGAGAAGGCGAGTACTAGCTCTCTACTTGTTGCTCCGCAGGCAATGAGCCCCTAGAAGCCGCTCCCCCTCTCTCTCTCTTTTCACACTTCCAAAGGGGCAATCAACAACGTAAATAAACATTATTTTACTTTGAAATTGGTTTTATTTGACGAATGTCCGATTTCGGAGTTCCTGTCTGCCCTGATCTGATCTGGTCAGCTTGACAGAGTCGCTGACGGGCGCAGAGGGTCCGCGCACAAAAATAGAAATCGAGGCTATCCTGTGCACCCTGAGCGTCCGCGGAGCTGCGCGCAATTCGGTGTGGACTGACAGATCTGTTAACATGGTGTCCTATTGAAAACAGGCTGCGCACAAGGTCACGCCGCGCAGCTTACGTGCAGGAGATGCTTGCGGTGTGTTTTCAGGGTTAGATCGCATCAGTCGATTTGCAGCCAGCGGTGTCGCCCCCTGCAGGCCATTTGAAATAATGCAGGTTTAAGTTACTCCTACATTGGCTTCACAAACGGAGCTATAGGAGTTATAGTGTGTTGAATGTTTTCAACACATTCGGGAGTTATTTGGTCATGAAGTGTCGTCATTTACCCACTTTCCCTCAACCTGCCATCTCTACTTCTAGTGATTTCCTACGTTTCCCAGAATGCCTTTCAACAACCTTGAACTTGTTGGATTGAGCTGCAGGTCATGTAGGTGGAGTGTGTCGTCACCTTCAACCAGCAAATCAAATCTCTTGTGTGTGTGTTCATGCGTGTGTGTGTGCATGTGTGTGTGTGTGTGTGTGCGTGCGTGTGCGTGTGCGTGTGCGTGCGTGTAGTATGTATTTACAGGACGTGTACCTGTACTTTACATCCAAGGTTTTGATGGTCAGGTGACTGACGTCCAGGTATGGGACTACCCTCTCCGCTACACAGAGGTCATCACCTACATGAACGGCTACAGGTATGACCGTGCATGCGTGTGTCTGTGTGTGTGTCTGTGTGTGTGTGTGTGTGTGTGTGTGCGTGTGCGTGCGTGCGTGTGTGTGTGTGGGGAGGGGTGTGCGTGTTTGTTTAGTTTAGTTGTTAATTTCACTTAAAGCCAGCATCTTTCATTCCATCGGGGTGTGTGTGTGTGTGTGTGTGTGTGTGTGTGTTCCTCCAGTTATACATACGATGGCTCTGTCCTCTCCTGGTCCCGGATCAGCTATTCTGTCAAAGGAAACCCACTGTTGGAGGACACTTTTGAATGGCTGTTGAATCGACCATCCAGAAGAGGGGACGGGGAACATGGACCAATGGGAGAGAAGAGGAAGAAGAAGTTGTTTGTCAATAAGGGGGAAAGGAAAGAGAGGAAGAGGGAACCACTTTAGAGAAACAGAGAGAGAGAGAGATTTAAACTTGTTTTTCTCATATTCTTCATTGATACAAAATAAAAATCAATAAATAGAAATCAACAATTACAGGCAAATAAATTGTCTTGTAGACATTTAGATTTGATTTGATAAAAGTATGTGATTATGTTTACACACGTGGACAAACTAATGTCAGTAGCAATAAAATCATACCGCTGCCTATTTTCCGCTAACTGACATCTGCAGTTTTATATTTCCATGTTTTATAGTGTCCACGATGCGGCGTGCTGTGGACACCTCTTAGCTGTTGTAAAATCATTGTAAACCATGGCTTCTTCGGGCTTATTGCTTAATTTGAAAGCTAGCTTATTACCTGTCAGCATATTGTATTAGCAAACACTGCAACACAATGAACCTGATGACGCATCTGCTAAACCCGTTGTTCCTGTTGCAAATAAATCATGTCTTTTTGAAAGTTTGGTCATCTTGATTGGTTGGAGTGCAGTCTCCCTCTATGGACTTGTTCCTGGGAAGTTTGTTTTTATCTGGTATTTATTTAGTTATTTTGTAATGTAGAATATTGCTGAATTAGTTTGACCTTAATATCAGTATCATTATTTTTGGTTAATTTGAGTGCTTGTTAAAACCCTGGATAGCAAAAGTCTTTTTGACTTTTGACTTTGTCACACCACAGAAAAATGTGCTATTAACCACACAGCCAAATTTGAATGATTAAAAATGTCGCCAAGTAGGGGAGCCCGGGGTTGGTTGGCACACTTTTTGCTTTCTGCTATATTTCTCTTGCACGATTTTTGTTAGAATATTCTAACCAGTATGAAAGGTTAAGGTCTCAGTTACAATAGACCAAATCAGCGGGGATGTTTACATTTACTTCCGGGTACCCCTGAGGTCCACACATTATAATGGCGGTGGACGGCACAAACTGACGTGTTGAAGACAAAAACAGACAAAGAAGACAAAAATGGTTCGTCCGTGTTGTGTTGTTGTTTAATATCATTCATAACAACACTTTCACTAACGTTAGTGGAGACCAGACTAGCTAATTTACCTGTTGGACCAGACCAGAGTAGACTTGAAGCTAAATTAAATTAATGTAGCGTCAGTAGCTCTGTCTGTAACGTTAACGAGTCTGCAAAAAAACAGCGAGTTTGACAGACAAACAAACGTTATTAGCTAGCTAACACTACATAAAACAAACACAGAAGAAAGGCTAGATACGTCGGACAAGCATGTTTACCAACCGTTTAACCATTTAAATTGAAAGCAGTCGGCCGAAAACAGCGAGAGGGTTTGACAGCATTTATTTGACAACACGCACATTTAAACCTGCTGCCTTCCCCAAGTGGTACCCGGAATTTGTTTACATGGTGACGTCACGGTGATTTGGTCTATAGAGGGTATGCATGTGATGTCACAGAGGCAGAAGTCACTGTGGGGTCACACGCCCACTGAGTCACAGCAAGACTGAGCTTGAATGCAGTAATCAGCCTAGTTAAGTGACACCTGCTGCTCGATCAGGGAGGAATTTGACACTCATTTTGACACTCGTTCCTGATTGAGGGGGCGTGTTCCAGTGGGTGTGCATACCCTCTATACAGTGTGTGTGTGTATATGTAATACACAACAAACACACACACACACACACACACACACACACACACACACACACACACACACACACACAATACTTGCATGCGTAAAGACTCCCCCCACACCTCCACCACAGGTAGCAATGAATTGTTTCTCACCTTATGATGTGTCTCTTCAAGTGTCCTTTATGACCAAAACCTTTAGCACGGTCTGAGCAAAGAAATTGCTTCTCTCCCGTGCAGACTATGAATTCATGTGTCCTTTTTCACCAAAACATTTACCACAGACTGAGCAATTCAATTGTTTCTCTCCTGTGGGGACTATCATGTGGCTCTCAAGTCTGATTTATTACCAAAATCTTTACTACAGACTGACTGAGCTATTCATTTCTTTATCTCCTGTGTAGACTATTGATGTGTCTATTCAAGTGTCCTTCATGACTAAAACCTTTACCACAGACTGAGCAAAGAAATGGCTTCTCACTTGTATGGAGTATCAGGCGAGCATATTCTTGAACATTGTGGACATTTCTGTGACAAGAGTCAGATCGGGTGCACCAGCTGTACACTCACACCAGCTGCAACGACCGTCTGGGTCGTAGAATGAGTGGACAATGACATGTCATTTTCACTGTCCAATAGGTGGCAGTAATGCAACATTTAAGGATGCCAAACCTCAATTTGAGCAACTTCAAGGAAAAATTAAGACAGAAGAAGTACTTCGGCCCAAGGCAGAGTAGCCTATGTTCCTGACTTTTTGTGGACATATCGGTTTGTAACATTGCAGCGGAGGAGCTCAGGGGAGAAAGGAGGAGAGAAACAGCATCACTCAGGCTGCACGCTATGCAGACTGACATCAACCATGTAGGAGCGACCTGAAGTGGAGCTTTAACGAGTCGAACGCCTTGCCCGCAGATCTGCAGATCATCAGACGAGACAACCAAGAGAAATAACCGAGATTCTTATGAGGTAGGCCTACTGGTGTCTGGTGTAGTTTGACTGTGTTCTTATCTTAACTCGTGAAAGAAAACTAAAAACTCTACTCTCTGTAGGCTGTAGCCTAGGGGCGGTGTGTATAAATAGCTCAGGTAGGCATTTGATTGTACTGCGGGATGCACGTGGTGGGATTAACGTTGGCAAAATGGCCGGCCGCTTTAGATTAGCTAACAAGCTAACACTAAGCTACTGATGCTATCAGTTAAATTTTTCCATAGAGATTTCGTAAAATGCATATAAAATAGTTTTACTTGGTCAAACAAACCATGCGATTAAAATAATCTTCAATCTTGAATTCAGCTATATTTAGAATCAGGAGAGACCATTTAAAATTTCACTAATATAATAAAATAAATTAAAAATAATACTAATAATCATCATAAAAAAAAAAAATCGGAGTGAAATGTTATATGGTCTCCTGATTTTCTATTTTCTATCACACACACACACACACACACACACACACACACACACACACACACACACACACACACACACACACTCGGAGAGACAGATGGTAAGATTAATCTCCAGACCGAACTCATGAGGAGTCTGTCTCTCTGGAAAATCCCACTGTGACATAATCAGTGATGTCATAATTCCCACTGATGACATCATCGGTGATGTCATAAATCTGACATCATCAGTGATGCTGGTCTCATTGGCCACACAGCAGCCGAGTTGCGGGCAAGGCCGCGCAGTGGCCGAGCTGCGAATGCGAGCTGCGGGGCCAGCTTGGCGAGCTGCAGGGGCAGCGAATGCGAGCTGCGGGACAGGCGATAGCGCTAGGAATCGGGCACGCGAGATCCCTAGTGTTTTAGAAGAACCAGGAGGACTCAATGTTAACACGTTCACTGCCGTGGACAAGATATCTCGTCAAGCAGAAACCAACGGTTGACTGCCAATGACGAGATATCTCGTCCAAAAAAAATATATATATTTTTGACGGTGGGACGTCGATCAACCCCTTTTACATCTCCTATTAAAATATGGGAGGTATTGAATGTGTATAATCTATTTTACCGACCCACTAAGTGGCGACAGTGCTCTCCAGACGAGAGAAAGCCAAGCAAAAACAGCCACAGCAGCAGCAGAAACTCGCTTGTGACACGCCCGCTGCAGAGCCAGGGAGGCAGGAGGAGAACACACACGGAGGGAGGAGTTTGAAGGAGAGGGGGTTTCCTGCTGTTATGGAGGAAATTACTGTTCAAAACTATTGTTTAGATGTCTGACGTCTTACTGATGCCAAAAATGAATGGTTAAAGTGACTGTTCTATCGAATTTCACAAAAAGCCATTTATCTCAGCTTAAATTTTCAGACGCTGAAACCATGCTGTATTCAAGTGCTAATGCCTACATAACTACTAACTCTACAAACTAACTATTTTAGACAGAGAAAGCACACATTCTATTAGTTCTTTTGAGATATTTTGTGTTCACAAAATCTTACAGAAAATAATCCTCGGCTGTTGAAAGATGAGCCAGAATCCTCAAAAAAAAAAACTTGGCAGAAGCTACCTAAAGTAAAAAAAAAAAACGGCTGGCAGTGAATGTGTTAAAAACAACTTTCACTGAATTTTCTGACTGACTGTTTCTTCTGTCTGTTTTTAGCTTCACTCAGAGAAAATGGCATCCACATCAGCTAAGCATCTCACCTGTCCTGTCTGCCATGACATCTTTAAAGATCCTGTCCTCCTGTTGTGCAGCCACAGCCTCTGTAAAGCCTGTGTGGAGCAATGGTGGCGAACGAAACGAAGGCGTGAGTGTCCAGTTTGCAGGGCTACATCTTCACAGAGAGCACCTCCTCGTAACTTGGTGTTGAAGAACATGTGTGAGGCTTTCGTACTGGAGAGAGAACAGGGAGCTTCAGAGGCAGTCTGCAGTCTGCACTCTGAGAAACTCAAGCTCTTCTGTCTGGACCATCAGCAGCCAGTGTGTCTCATCTGTCGAGATTCAGAAACACACAGCGGCCACAGATTCAGACCCATCGATGAAGCTGCACGCGATGCCAAGGAGGAACTCCAGAAATCGCTGAAGCTCTTACAGGAGAAACTGAAGCTGTTTAATGAAGTCAAAGAAAACTTTGTTAAAACAGCAAAATACATTAAGGTCCAGGCCCGACGCACAGAGAAGCAGATCAAGGAGGAGTTTAAGAAGCTTCACCAGTTTCTAGAAGAGGAAGAAGTGGCCAGGATCTCTGCACTGAGGGAGGAAGAGGAGCAGAAGACTCAGATGATGGAGAAGATTAAGGGTCTGAGCAGAGAGTTCGCAGCTCTTTCAGACACAGTCAGAGCCGCAGAGAAGGAGCTGAGAGCTGAAGAGCTCTTGTTCTTAGAGAATTATACGGCTACAATGGAAAGCCTAGAGTCAAATAAGGAAAGAGTCAACTGCCGCCGACTGGAGGTGGAGGATCCACGGCTGGTCTCAGGAGCTCTGATCGATGAGGCCAAACACCTGGACAACCTGAGCTTCACAGTCTGCGACAAGGTGAAGGAGATGGTTTCCTACACTCCTGTGATTCTGGACCCAAACACTGCCCACCCAGGACTCATCCTGTCTGAAGATCTGACCAGTGTGAGATGTGGGAAGAAACGGAAGCTTCCTGAAAACCCAGAGAGGTTTGACTACTACAGGTCTGTTCTGGGCTCTGAGGGTTTTAACTCAGGAACTCACAGCTGGGATGTCGAGGTTGGAGAAAATACAAGCTGGACGGTGGGTGTGTTCGAAGAGTCTGTCCAGAGGCATGGTGACATACAGTCTCAGTTATGGGTGATAAGGTTCTATAATGGTCAATACATAACGTACGCTCCATCAGATCCAGCTACTCTTGTCCCTGTCAAGGAGAAGCTCCAGAAGATCAGAGTGCATCTGGACTGGAACAACAGAAATCTGTCATTCTCTGACCCTGATACTAAGACACACATACACACCTTCACACACACTTTCACAGAGAGGCTGTTTCCATACATTGACACTGGGGATGTAGTCCCTCTGAAGGTATTACCCTGGGCAAGTGTTGACACCAGAGAGGCTAAAAGCACAGTGACTCCCAGCGCTTGCGGATTTAGCCTCTCTGGTGTAACACGGTGCTGGGGGGAATTGCAAAGTAGTGCCTTCCCGAATATAGAAACCTGGTTTTCGGCTACTGGGACTGTAGGTCTCTAACTGTTGTAACAGTTAGTGATTAAGAATAGGGCTGCAACTAACAATTATTTTCATAATCGATTAATCTCGATTATTTTCTCGATTTAATCGATTAGTTGTTTGGTCTATAAAATGCCCGAAAATGGTAGCAAATGACGATCAGTGTTTCCCAAATGGCCCAAGATGACGCCCTCAAATGTCTTGTTTTGTCCACAACTCAAAGATAATATCAGTTTACTGTCATACAGGAGTAAAGAAACCAGAAAATCACATTTAAGAAGCTGGAATCAGAGAATTTAGACCTTTTCTCTTAAAAGTTTTACTCAAAACGATTAATCGATTCTCAAATTGGTTGTCGATCGACTAATCGATTAATCGTTGCAGCTCTAATTACGAAGCACTTTATTGATCCCTGTGGGGAAATCAGGTCTATAACAGCGACAAAAAGCAATAGCATGCAATAAAGACAAATTAAAAACGAAAAGCCCGACACGGCCGACAGTAAAGAGAAATGTGAACTAAGAAAACACTTTTGAAATGGAACACAAATGCTTATGCGAGGTCCTCCAGGCAGAAAAGATGAAAGGTTGCACTCAGCAATGAGGATGGCCGCCGTCCGTGTGTCCAGCTCTGTGCTGTAAACTCATCAGGCCGTCATACCTCGTTTTCTTCTGTATGTGGGTGCCCCTTTCTTTATATACATTATATATCCTTAGTTTTTGCAAGACTTTATACTTTCTTGAAGACTCATCAACGTGGTTATAATCCATTAGAGAATGCTTCCTACACATCTGTCACCGATTGTTTTATTTCATCGGGATAATCCAAGCGATGTTTACCATTTTGATGCACTTCTCCTGAGCTCTAGGGGGCAGCACTTAGTTCTTCTCCTGAGCTCTAGGGGGCAGCACTTAGTCGAACAGCAGACATCTTCATATTGCTTGTCGTAGTTTTCGAATACATACAGCATTCCTTTTATTTACTATAGAGCCAAAGTCACACCCACTTACGCATTAGGCATACGAACCAAGAGCGTTCATCCGCCATTCAGACATGAAGTAAGCTGCTTCTAAAAATAGTTGTACTTGGTCAAACCAAGCAAGCAAATCAGCTATATTTAGAATCAGGAGAGACCATAGAACATTGCAGACCAATGCTAAAGAAAAAGAACAATGCTTTTAATCCACTTTTTCTGTAGATTTGGTCCAAGTGAAATGTGCTATGCTCTCTCCTAATTCTAAATATAGCTGAATCGCTTGGTTTGACCAAGTAAAAGTATTTTCATAAGACTTTTATCAAATGTTTATGGAAAAATAAACGGAAGGTATTATGCCTAACCCGGAAGAGAGCATGACTTTGGAACTCTATTAGTTTCAAACTACAACCAAATGTTAGTCTGCCTTTAGGTTGTAAATTTGATGTTTGTTCATCTCTGAAGTGTGTTGAAAATATGTTCAGTCTGTTCAGTTGACTTTAACTAGCAGGTGCCTTATTGTACTTTTATTTGATCCCATTTGTGTTCATTTCCCTTTTTCCCCCAGTTTATTTTACACTGGTAATTTTTTGAATAAAAAAAAAGTCTTGAATTCAGTCTGTTTATTTCTAGAGGGGGTTAGAAATTCCTGTAAGCATTGTGTATTATCAGTCTGTGCATAAGTCTTGCAGAGTGATCTGAGGCAGTCAAATATATCCATTACATTTTGTGGGGAGAACACGGGGGGGGGGGGAAAACATGCAAGTGACGCATCTCAACATTTTGGTTTCGGTTCTCTTTTCTCTTCCCCTCTCCACAGGAGGTCAAAGGTCAGGCTCAGCAGGAGTGTCTTGCTCAAGGACACTTCAGCAGGGAGGATGTTTAAAGAGGAAATGTGTGTTTCGCCTCAGACAAGACGGGACACTGCTTTCAAGTCTGAAATGTATCTAGATTTGCTAGAAAGATGAACATTTCAGCTTCCAACTAGGGCGCTGCTAGATGTCACTAGGTTGACTGTACTGTGCAGTAGTAAGGTTTTTGAACATTTTGATGAATCAAAACCACAATCCAAATCAGAAACAGCATTATGCTGCAAGCCTGTTAGAATTCAAAATCCTTACTACCAACACTGTTCTCCACTGCAGTCAGTGAGGTCAGCTGTAGTTGGCAAAAAGGTGACATGTTCACCTTTCTAGCAAATCTAGGTACATTTTAGACTTGAAAGCAGTGTCCTGTCTGAGGTGATGTGCAAGTGAACTAATCACGATAAAATATTTCATGTCCTCTTTTAAGGGCAGCCTCTTTAACATAGAGAGACCCCCCCCCCCCCGCCCCTCTGTGTCTCTCTCCCTAATCAACACCCACCACAAAGTCACAAGAGAAAGCAAGAGGTAAATTATATGGAGCAATTCTTAGCCATATCTCTATTTAGTAAGACATCTAATAGCAAAATAACTGTTGTACATCCTTATATCTGGGCCACAAGTTCACTTTACAGTATTTCACTTTATGCACAAAATTGTTAATTCTCTAGCAGAGTGGAATACGAGAATAGCCCTCATAAAATTCAAAGTCAGTAAAATATTTTTCTTCTTACAAATATAAAACTTGGCTGGTTGCCCAACAACCAGATGTCAGGTTTTTACAACCAGCAGACATTTGTTTGTTTTTACAATTATTCCCCCCCCCCCCCCCCCCCAAAAAAAAAGACCATTTCCAAAGCAATTGACATGTTACCCAATGGTTTGAACAGAAAACAACCAAAGAAACTGAATCCATAAGTTTGAGAAGCATCTTATGTCCATTTATGTCCATTAGTCTTTGGTTCTGCTGTCATTTTGTTCTAGTGTCATTCCTATAAGGCACTGGCATTATTTCCACTGGTTCAATAATCCCAACCCAAAGTGCAACGCTGCTCTAGGTTCTGTGAAACCAAACTGCAACGCTGCTCTAGGTTCTGTGAAACCAAACCGTAACGCTGCTCTAGGTTCTGTGAAACCAAACCGTAACGCTGCTCTAGGTTCTGTGAAATGTCCGTTAAAACAATGCTATCTATAGTGTTGGGGATTGTTCTTGTTCCAGAAATGAGCAGCAGCCACCAGACAAATGCTGCCAAATGCATTTGACCACATACTTTGGGTCAACCTCTCACTAATTGCAACAAAACCAAACTAGACCATATATTAATGTGCTAATTTGCATACATTTCCAGAACATACATCTGAACATTGGATAAAGCTAGGTTCACAATTCTTGTTTCATTTTGTTGACATAGTATTCTAGTTTCATATGATATCAGTATCTTCATTCTACCTTTAAAAATGAGCCCGCTACAGCCTCTGAAATACTGTGATGTCGCAAACGATTTTTGCGGTTAAAAAGTGTGTGTGTGTGTGGGGGGGGGGGGGGGGGTGGATTCAGATTTCCATAAAGCTCAACAGTCACATGACTTTCCGTTGACGAAGTGAGTTCCCCTTCATTTTCTCCATAGGCATTTTGAAAAATCCTTATATAATGAGTTTTAAGGCTGGAACCAAGTCAACCCATGACCTACTGAATCGTGAGTGACCATAAAACATTTAAAAATAAAAATGGGGGAAACATAAAAAATTATATTCCCCCCACTTGTTATTTTTTGTTTTTGCTCCGACTGAAATGTTTTATGGTCACTCATCACGGGGCGGGAAACGTCACGTGACTGCTGAGCTCTATAGGGACACTTCACCCAACTGCCTCGAATTATGTCAACAAAATGAAACAAGAATTTTGAAACTGGCTTTATCCAATGCTCAGATTTCTGTTATGGAAATGTATGCAAATTAGCACATATTTATGCCTCATTTGCACAATTAAACATACAATTTCAGAAAACTTGGAATACAAATAATCGTCTTAATGCAAGTAATCAACTGCAAAGTTTAATGGCGATATCTATTAACCCATTGATACCTGATGCAGCATTTGCGTGTATATCCTTCATTTGTGTTTGTATCCCTTTAAGACCGCGGTTCGCGGTCTTAAAGGGATACAAACACAAATGCTGCATCAGGTATCAATGGGTTAATTCAAAAGTTGACCCTATTCATTCACCATACTGTCTGTTTTGCTAGGATCATATTTAGGGCGTTTCCCCCTCATAGGATTCCTTAAGACTTTTCTCCCTCTCATTTAGAACATATTGAGGACACAAAATCCATTGAGTTTGGCTTTGTTGCAATTAGTGAGAGGTTGAACCAAATTTTGTGGTCAAATGTAAAATGCCTCAGACTGAGGCAGGTGACCAACCATCATCTGGACGTAATGGCGTACCGCAGGGATGACGTATTTTTTTAGGCTTAACCAGAAATTGCCGCCATGTTGGTTTGTCAGGGGGAAAGTGAATGGTGTTTTAGAATGGGGGGCTTTCACTTAAATGCATAAAAAAAGGTCTGAGGTTAACAAAAGTTTATGGATGCGGTAATTTGGCTTCAGCAGGATAAATAATCTTCAGAAACGTGAATCACTTTTATGCCTTTTGAAGCGTTTTCTAAAAATCGCGTAATTTTTTTTTTCAAAAGTCATAAAAGTGATTCACATTTCTGAAGATTATCCTGCTGAACCCAAATTACCGCTCCCATAAACTTTTGTTAACCACAGACCTTATTTTATGCATTTAAGCTAAATCCCCATTCTAAAACCCCATAGACTTTTCCCCTGACGAACCCAAGTGCTACTTCCAGACTCATTCCTGCGGTGCTCTTACTATAAAAAGTTGGCTAGTAAAGTATTGAAAGTGGCTAGTGAATTTTGCCCAGCGTGACGACAAATTATGTGCATTCTGTTTTGGATTCAGTTTCCATGTTCAGATTAAGATATTAATGGAAAGAGCCCCAGTAGAACAGATACATCCCATAATAATAAAACCACACTCTGTTAATGCCGCAGTGACATGCTACAGAAAAATCATCTGACCTAGATACAGGGATCTGATTGGCTCCCGAGTATGCTGTTCCACAGCATATGAGCCAATAGACACACTGTCCCCTCGGTACAAAACATGCATTTTAAAAAGGGACTGGAAAAAGTGACAGAGCAGCTGGTGCTTAGTGCTGTGTGTGTGTGTGTGAGTGTTAGCCTGGTAAACTAGCCGGTCACGTGAACTCACATTTCATTTCCTTCTGCCAGAAATGACAAAGTGTTCTAGCCAATCAGCGCCCCGCCTCATAGTTGACTTCATAACCAGCCAAACAGTAATGGCTGCCTCCGTGGCTGTTAAAGAGCAGTTAGGTGGTGGCCACAGTGATACGTGGTGTCTGTCCGTCGGTGTTCATTTCTCTGTTCACTTCCATTCATTTTCAACACAGCCGTCTGTCTGTGCAGCACTGATGAAGCGTACGTATACAGCAAATTTGCATACGTTTTGATGGACAGAAAAGTTCAAGAGGGCTGAACTTTTTCTGGACGGACGTATCGGATGGACAGATCGTTCTTGTCCGTTTAGCCAATGAGAGTCAAGGCGGCGTTCTCTGAGCAGAAACGGCTGAGCGGGTTGTCCGCATCCTTTCGATGTAATGTTATTTTATCGTTATAAATATCAACAACTAGCCAACAGATATCAAAGCTGGTGGGCTTCAAGGAAACAGCATGACTCGAACTGGCCGACCATTACATCAATCTGGTCATTCAGTAGTGTTTTATTGCCACATATTAAGTAACGTAGTGCACAGAGCTAACAAGCTAGCTAACGCCATCTTTCTTCTTCTCTCGGTTTATAGGCGGGTCGCTGACACCTTCAAGGTGCTTACCGCCACCTGCTGTAGGTTACTTGTACATGCAACGGACATACATCTATCCGTTTTATAATTCTGTCCATTTTCTGATGGATCAGGGTGGCCACGGCCTTAATGCAGAAATAGACTGAATAAGAACAATTAAGCAAGTACAGGAGTATGCGACAGCGGAGTTTCTCTGATTTGGATTTGACTGGATCCAACGCTGATTGGCTGAAGGAGTTGTCTGTCAAGGCAAGAACACCCGCCCAACTCCCGCCCACTGCAAACACTGGGTGAAAGCTGGAGGCCAGACGCTCTGGTAGAACGAAATGAAATGTGAGGTCATGTGACCAGCTGCTTTACCAGTGTGTGTGTGTGTGTGTGTGTGTGGTTAAATGGTCAGCATTTTAGTCAAATGTAATTATAAAGCACTGCTTGGCTGAGACTGTCTGCATAAGGAGTGTGTGTGTGTGTGTGTGTGTGTGTGTGTAGGTGATGGAAAGTGTAAGGATGAAAGTGCACTTGACTTAAGAAAAACACATTAAAACAAATGAAAGTCCAAACTCAGTGCAGCTGGGCTGCAGCAGTCTCTTTGTCAAGTCAAGGTTTCAAAGTTCAAAAGGTTAAAACACCGCTGAGGGTCAAGGGTCAACAAGGGATCATCATCTTCCTTCCTTTGTGGACGCCAAATCCTCTTTGGCGCAAAGCACCATGGGTAACGGGCCACAGGCAAAAAGAACAAAATGCCTGTGGGACCCTAGGAAAGAATCCAACCCCGCTAACTGTCCTCTCATCACTTTGCTGGTTTTCAACCAGCGTTGTATCATTACAATGTGGGTAATATATCCCTCCACGTTGCCTGGACCCAGAACCGTTCACTTGCCCGCAGAAGCTCCTCCAAATGATGTCAAATGCAAAGTTTCTGCAAATGAATGGGGAGCTCTCTGAGCTCTCGATGGGGAGCTCTCTGAGCAGGCAACATCGAGGCAGAAGGTAACCATTGTTCATCTGCACATACTAGCAACAGTGTAATGATGAGACAAAGCTGGTTGAAAATCGGAAAAATCATCCTTATCCATCCATGTTCCTCTGATGAGCAAGATGCTCAGATACTCAGGACTCCATCCGAGACTTTAAAAGCCTTTTGACTCTAAAAACACGGCAGAAGAGAAGTCCTCTGATGTGTTTCAGTAGCAGATGGAGGAAGCTGGGACAGGACAGACTTGAGGTTTGTGTTGAGTCTGAATGCCACTGATGAGAGCACAGAACGTTCTTGAACGTGTTGCTTCTCGCAGCCTGTGTGAACGCAGCCTGGCAGCCGGGCTCAGTGACACACACCTCGGCTCTCCACTAGAAACACAGCGGGTTAGCCGGCGACCCCAAAGCTTCAGACGAGCTGAACTTGGGGTCAGGGGTTAAAGGTCAGGGGGCGTGGAGGGCTTGTGGAGGATGCCCTGCAGGTCCTCCGGTAAGGCCAGGATCACGGCCTCGATGTGGGTCTGGAGTTTAGCCAGGGTCCCTGAACGCACAGGGAGCTGCTCCCTCTCCGCCTGGCTCTGCAACACACAAGAGGGGCGGAGCTTAGCATTCATTATTCATTAGATTCAAGAGATTCAAGATTTTTATTGTCACTCCGTAGTACAAGTATCACGTGTGAAATTCTTGTGCTGTGGACTCCGTTTACAACATAGTACAAATATAACAAGGCATATGAGTGCAAAAACAACAAGAGACACAACAAGCAATAAGGCAGTATAGTGATAAGACAAGTCAGAGACAGTGGCATATTCACTGCACATAGGTGCACATGTCATGTGCATACTTTAGACGTGCTTAAACATTTTAAATTCGACGTATTTGACGTACAGGTGCAAATAGCATATACCTAATTAAACATACAATTAAACATTAGACATACATAATGGTAGCAGCTACAGTACGGTACAGTACAGCTACTTCACTATTTGTGTATGTTAAGGAGTCTCGTGGCCTGCGGGAAGAAGCTGTCCCTCAAGCGATTTGTACGTACTTTTGGGACCCTGTATCTCCTCCCTGAGGGTAACAGGGAGAACAACAGGCTGTTGTGGGGATGGTTTGTGTCTTTGATGATCTTCAGGGACCTCCTGAGGTCCATTACTAATTTCTGCTGGGGCCTGTTAGCAAACAAGCATGTTCCTTTACGTCGACACAATATGATTTGTAGGCCGGAGCATCTCTGTAGCACCACAACGCTTCATTTAATGCTATGTTCACTTGTGACACGTTACCTTCATCACATCATTGCAGCTCCTGTGATTTGCATATTGCACTTGGGCCAGATTGCGATTTCGAATGTGATTCGTTAAATCGATGTGATTAATTGTGCAGCCCGAGCCTGAAGCTTCATTTGCTTGGTCGCGCAACGCCCTTCACCTTCCTCCATGTTGGTCTTAGATTGTTCAGGTTTCCAAGGAAACAGGGAAGTGGTGAGCTGTGTTACCATGGTGACAAACTAGCACCGCAACACGGTCCCACCACATTACAATCACACAGGTACATTTTACACTTCTTCCAGTGGAAAATGCATCAGCTCTGGTTGTCAAGCAAGATAAAGCTTTACACTTTATACTGACCAGCTTATCCTTCAGCTTCAGAACAAGGTCCACTGCCTCCACCTCTGTATGCTTCTGGATTCTCTGCTGGAGATCCTACAGAGAGAACGAGACAGACAGACGGAGTGAGACAGACAGACAGACAGAGAGGGACAGACAGAGAGACAGAGACAGAGAGGGACAGATAGACAGAGACAGAGAGGGACAGACAGTGAGACAGACAGAGACAGAGAGGGACAGACAGACAGTGAGACAGACAGAGACAGACAGACAGATAGACAGAGACAGAGAGGGACAGACAGACAGTGAGACAGACAGAGACAGAGAGGGACAGACAGACAGACAGATAGACAGAGAGGGACAGACAGACAGTGAGACAGACAGAGACAGAGAGGGACAGACAGACAGTGAGACAGACAGAGAGGGACAGACAGACAGTGGGACAGACAGATAGACAGAGACAGAGAGGGACAGATAGACAGACATGCGATGAGGGGCAACTCAGATGTTGTTCGACTGACCTTCTGCCCCACCATCAGCATTAGGGCATCTGTAAATTCTTCCACCTGCCAGTGTTGTAGTCAAGTCACTATATCTCTCTTGGGCGTGCGGGTAGTGCAGCGGTAGATTCCCTGCCTACCAACAGGTTCGCGCCCCCACATGTTACCTCCGGCTTGGTCGGGCGTCCATACAGGCACAATCGGCTGTGTCTGCCCGTGGGAAGCCGGATTAGGGGTATGTGTCCTGGTCGCTGCACTAGCACCTCCAGGGGCAGAGCTTTAGCCCCTCCTCCCTGCCTTCATACCTCCTCACACAGTGTCTGCAGGTGCAGAGGTTTAGCCCCACCTCCCTGCCTTCATACCTCCTCACACAGTGTCTGCAGGTGCAGAGGTTTAGCCCCTCCTCCCTGCCTTCATACCTCCTCACACAGTGCCTCCAGGTGCAGAGGTTTAGCCCCTCCTCCCTGCCTGCCTTTATACCTCCTCACACAGTGCCTCCAGGTGCAGAGCTTTAGCCCCTCCTCCCTGCCTGCCTTCATACCTCCTCACAGTGCCTCCATGTGCAGAGCTTTAGCCCCTCCTCCCTGCCTGCCTTCATACCTCCTCACAGTGCCTCCAGGTGCAGAGCTTTAGCCCCTCCTCCCTGCCTTCATACCTCCTCACACAGTGCCTCCAGGTGCAGAGCTTTAGCCCCGCCTCCCTGCCTGCCTTCATACCTCCTCACACAGTGCCTCCAGGTGCAGAGGTTTAGCCCCTCCTCCCTGCCTGCCTTCATACCTCCTCACACAGTGCCTCCAGGTGCAGAGGTTTAGCCCCTCCTCCCTGCCTGCCTTCATACCTCCTCACACAGTAGGCTCGTTTGAGATGAGCAAATTCTGCGCAGATTCGACCAGCGCCTTGCTTGCCCCGTTGCATGATGGTTAGAAAGTTGTCCGACTTGCTCCGTCCTGCCCGACTGCGTGAGTCACGTGACTCTCGCGAGAGCGAGGCGGGCGCAGATTTGGAGCGAGGCGCCGCAGTTGCTCCCCACCAACTGCGCCCGACTGCGGATGACAGAGGATGACGAGAAACGCATCAAGCTGAGCGCCCATTGGTTCAACACAGGTGCATCACAAACCCACAGTGAAGTGTAGAAACTTCAATTTTATATCTATTCCAAGCTGTCACTCCATATTTTACATAAATACCACCTGGAATGCCTACATTAAAATAAAAATAAGGAATATGAAGGGCTGTGTTATTTGAGCAGTGAGTGTGGGTGGCGCTAATGCATGTTTTAATCTGTTTACAAACCGCTGTTAAACAAAACGGTAGAAGAAGAAAAGCAGCAGGAAGTGTGCCGTCGGGGGTGTTCGACTTGTTGACGCCTCGCCTGACTGTGCTCGCCTGCTCTCGTCTGCTTTCCAGGCGAGGCGGCAGTCATCTCAAACGAGCCTAGTGCCTCCAGGTGCAGAGGTTTAGTCCCTCCTCCCTGCCTGCCTTCATACCTCCTCACACAGTGCCTCCAGGTGCAGAGGTTTAGCCCCTCCTCCCTGCCTTCATACCTCCTCACACAGTGCCTCCAGGTGCAGAGGTTTAGCCCCTCCTCCCTCCCTTCATACCTCCTCACACAGTGCCTCCAGGTGCAGAGCTTCTAGTTTCTGTGTCATCTCCTTCCTTCTGTTGCGGAACCAGCCGTCAAAGTTGGGAGACTTGAGGAAATGCCTGCAGACCACACAGATACTGGCTGTTCAATACGGTCCACAGCCCAACATTATAAAGTGTGTGTGTGTGTGTGTGTGCGTGCGTACTTGTAGAGTCCTATCCAGTCTCCCTTGAGTCTGGAGGTGAGCTGCGGCCCGGCCTTCTCCAGTGTCCTCATGAAGTCCTGCTGGCTGAAGGGTCTCAGCTGAGGAGGACTCTTCCAGGGACTGATGCACTTCTGCAGAGGCATCAAACTGGCTACATACCGCTCCTACACACACACACACACACACACACACACACGCACGCACGCATACACACGCATGTGCGGACACACATGCACGCACGCACGCACACACACACACACGCACACGCAAACACATGCATGCACACATGACCATAAGCACACAAATTCATTCCATGACTATTCAAGGATCCATAATAGAATTTCCATGTCATGTGAGGTGGTGACTCTGAATCAAAACCAGAAATTATTACTACATTGGACAAATAGGATATTGGATTTTAGTGTGTTGAGTCAATGCATCACATGGAAGCTATTGAAATAAAACATGAATTTTCAATTTTATATATATATATACCATATATACACACTGTGTATATATATATATATATATATATTAGGGATGCACCGATTGCCATTTTCTTGGCCGATTCCGATTTCCGATTTTTGAATAGTCTGACTTGCCGATACCGATTTTTGCCGATTCAGATTTTTTTTCTCTAAAAACAACAATTGACAGCTTACACAAACGTTTTTGTAACTTTGTTTAAAAATTAAGATTCATAGAACAATTCTTACATCTAATGGGGATCCAAATAAACAAATAAACAATTCTTATCATTTGCATGAAGTAGGACCTTCTCACTCAAACACTCAAAATAAAAGTGTTCCAGGTTAGGCTACTGGACAGAGCTTTTTTGTGCAAATACAATGAATACAAAAATTTAATTAAATCCAATAGCCTATATCCCACAGCTATCATGCATTTACTTTTCCAAAAGAAAACAGGTGCAACAGAACATCAAAATGATCCATGGACAAGGAGTTTATAGACTGGCTCCAGACCAGTCCTCTTGAGTAGAGGGGAAATGAGTTTATGAGTTACAGTAACGATCTTCAGTCTGAATATCAGGCGGAGTTTACACACAGTCCGAAGTTTGGTATGCGTATTTTTATCTGCCATCCGAAAAAATATCGTCACGCACAGGAAACGTTGCACACTTGTGAGTCCGATGCATTTTTATTATTATGTCCGTCGTTCTCATGTCGTTCTATTTGCAATACGAAACAAATAGTCTCTCCTGTATCCACGTCACGTTACAACATGACTTGACAGGCTGAGGCAGCAGCGCTGATGTGGAATGGAAAAGCAGGTCGGGGAATGGTGGACACAATGCTCGCGTTCACCTCGCCAAGCCGGCTGTGCGCGGTGGCGGGTTGCTGGAGCACCGCTTCCCGGGGAGAGAGAGCAGAGAGAGAGGGGCCAGTGAGGTGAAGCGAGCCGCTCTGACTGGACTCCAGCCGAGCGGGACTCGGCCGCATCTCTGTTTCCACGGCTTATTTTCGACTTGCATGTGTGACAAACTGCGAGCTTTGTCTACTTCACTGACGGTGAAAAAAATCCACAACGAGGAAGGTATGCTGGCGTGTGTGGTGTGGTGGCTGGGTGCCTGTCTCGGTGCTTTGGGGTGCGCGCACGTCATGTGAAAATCGGCTCACAGAATCGGCTATTTAGAGTGACCGGAACAGATCACCGATCGAGGCCGATCACGTGAAAATCGGCCATTTCCGGTCACGTGCCGATCGATCGGTGCATCCCTAATATATATATATATATATATATATATATATATATATATATATATATATATATATATATATATATATATATATATATATATATCATTTCTGGTATTGATTTCTGTGTCACAATACATGGTAGCAATTGAAAAATATCATGAATTTCCCATAAAAATGGGCAAGTTCTGATTGTTTTTTTACCAGTGGAATGATGAAGCTCTGCGTCAGTTCAAGGAAGTAACGTCTGAGAATTGCATTCTGGGCCGCTGAAGGTCTCTTCTGCTGAACGCCCTGAAAGACAAAACAGCATCACATCCAGTGATGACATCATCACATCCACATCCGGCGATGACATCATCACACCCAGTGGGACCCGTCGTCACTGCTGCTCTCTTACAGAGAAGACGTTGGGGCCATGTCTCACCTTCTGAAGCTGTTTGATGATGTCTTCATCTTTGTTTACATAGGGCTTGTACGCACTGTACACACCTGCAACACACACACACACACACACAGAAACTGAAGCTCACCTTACTGACATGTGACTACACACTGGGCTTATACCGATATATTGGTTTGTCGAAATCATCCTTTTATGAAACATCTGCTACAGACTGATATGATGGATATGATGAAGTTTGATTGATTACATATTTATTCTGGAATCAATCAATACCACAATGGTTGTCCATGAGAAGACCTGAACCAACGATTAAATTATTAACCAGATTCCGTATGTGTGAATACTCTTTCTTCTCCTGTCCATCAGTTTCAATGGAGTTTTAGAGTCCCTGATGGTCTAAACTAGGGATGGGCATTTTTAATAAATTTCCATAATCGAAAATTAATGATCAATTATCGATTACCAATAATAATAATAATAATATATTATTATTGTGCTTGCTGGCAGCCCCGTAGTTTACTATCTCCTAAAACCAGTTAGATTGCGCCATCACCTGGTTGCGACTACATAGTGAAATGCATTCTTTCAGCAGATCTATTTGATTTAAAAAGAAAATCGATCAAAATTCCACATGATCGACGTGATTCCTCAACGATCAATTCTCGATTTTCGATTATTGATGCCCATCCCTAGTCTAAATGTTCTTCTCTTCTTTTGTTCTTTTTTATTTAATCATATATTTATTCATTCATTCATTTGGATGTTTTTAGCATGGAAATATATTGGTATCTGCCTTAAAAAAAACACATCAGTCGATCCCTGGTACACAAAAGAGCTTATATGAAGAACTAAGAATTACAGAGAGAGAGAATAAAAAAAAAATAGCTACCGGGTTTAGAGTCCAGAGTTTTCAGGTTCTTTAGTTTCTTGACTTTCATCTGCTTGGCCATTTCTCCTGGGAGGAACAGACAGAGAGAGGTCAGACAGACATACAGACAGACAGACATCCCACCGCTGCCACCAGTGTAGCGTTTGAGCGGGTATCGATCCGGCGATCTCTCGCACACCAGGCATCCACCATATCCCGTCGGCTAAAGGAACAGGCCCACTAGCCAAGCGGACATGTCGGAGGCTTGAAGTGTTACAGTGGCGGTAGTAGCAGTAGTAGTAGTAGCAGTAGTAGTAGTAGCAGTAGTAGTAGTAGTAGCAGTAGTAGTAGTGGTATGAGTATAATCTACCTGCTTGTTTCATGTCTCCAATGCGGATAATATGCGGCCAGTGCTGCAGAGTTTTAGCGAAGAATGGATTGGTCACACCCAGAATGACCGATGGCCTAGAGAGGGGGAGAGAGGGAGAGAGAGATAGAGAGAGAGAGGGGGAGAGAGAGAGAGAGGGAGAGAGAGGGGGGCATAGAGAGAGAGAGAAAGAGAGAGAGGGGGAGAGAGAGAGGGGGGGAGAGAGAGAGAGAGAGGGGGAGAGAGAGAGAGGGGGAGAGAGAGGGGGGGAGAGAGAGAGGGAGAGAGAGAGAGAGAGGGGGGGGGAGAGAGAGAGAGGGAGAGAGAGAGAGAGAGGGGGAGAGAGAGAGAGGATAGTTTACTGACTGCATTTACAGTCAGACCACAGCTCCCTCTGTCTGACCAGCGCCCACTGTCAAAGAGTGGTAGAATAGAAGAAGATGGACAGCTCTGTAAGTAACACTAGAGAAATTATAGCATTTAAAACCTAAATTCAAACAGAACGGTTCAATGATTGAGAAAAAAAAAAAAAGCATGGACATCTGTAGAATAACAGTTACTCGACCATCTTGTACACTCGTCTTGTACATCCATTCCAAACCCCCAATGGAATCAATTTAGCAACTAAAGATATAAATAACATTTTAGCACATGGATGTTCACTCCCAGGTACTTGAAGGTGTCCATCCTTTCCACCACTGTGCCGTTGATGGTGACTGGGGGGGTGAGTCTCTCTCCCCTTCCTGTAATCCCACAATGACCTCCTTGGTCTTAGAGACGTTCAGGGAGAGGTGGATGCCCTGGCACCACTGTTCCAGGGCATCCACCTCCTTCCTATAGGCCGACTCATCGCCATTGGAGATCAGCCCCACGACCGTTGTGTCGTCCGCAAACTTCACGACGGTGTTTGAAGTCGTGGGTGTAAAGGTCGTACCAGAGGGGGCTGGAGACACAGCCCTGCGGCGCTCCTATGCTGATGGTCAGTGTGGAGGAGGTGATAGGATGTGATGTTGACAGCAAACAGTGCGATAGTGCAGAGTTGTGATAGTGCAGAGTCGTGTTGAAGGTTGGGGCGTCTGTACTCACGGAGCCTGCGTCCTGGTGGTGTACTCCTTAAACTCACTGTCGTGGATGGTGAAGTACGGTCGGAAGTCACTGCAGTAACGCAGAGGAGAGATACAGCTGGGGAGGGAGAGAGAGAGAGAGAGACGGATCATTTGAAAAAACATATTTAAAGGGATATTGTGATTTTGTTGATGTGGGGGTTGTTTGAGGCACTTGCAGACAGTCAGTGTACTACATGCAGTAAAATGCAGCCGTCGTGGCCACAGTTTGGAGAAATGGAGACGGGCCGTGTCAGGCAAGTAGAGCTGTCTGCTGAGTGTGAACACTGAACAGGGTGACGAGCAAAAACGTGAAGGAAAAAAAACACTGTGAACAGGTCCTTCAAGAAGTCGTGCTCCACAACAGTTCTAGCAGCACCTGGCTACAGTGAATATTTCGGTTTAAAAACAGGGTGTAAATCACATCTTTTTAAGTCAATTCGGCATCTCAGGGCTTGTGGAGACTTGGACTGGAGGTGAGCAGACAGCTCTTGCCTCTCCTACACACTGGCACTGCGCCGGCTGCATTCTACTGCCTTCGACTCCTCTCTGAGGAGAGCATCAGAGCATCAGAGATGTACGCAGCGTGAGCCTTGTAGCTGAGCAGTCAAATCTGAGTCAGTTCTAGCAGAGAGAGAAGCCAACAGGTGACATCACACAGAGCTGGGAGCGTGCTCAGTGGCTCTCGTCCCGGCCACACCCCCTCCTCCGACTCACCTGACCAACGCCAGCACCGTGTCGGATGACTCGGCCGGCGACGGCGCCATGACAACCAGGGCCTCCCCTAGCAACACCAACTCCCACAGCATCTGGATGTGGAAGAAGACCGGGTAGAAGCACCTAGAGAGGGAGGGTGAGAGAGACAGAGAGAGAGAGGTATTCACATAGGTATTCCCGGCTGCTGGCATGTAATCATATATGAGGTTATTCCATACGGGCGGCCACTGAATTCAAGTGAATCGTTTATATTCTATAAAACAGATAAATATGATCAGTGTATATCAAGCTAAGCTATATACAGCTACAGTGAGTGAACCCTGGAAGTGACCCGGATGTATGTACTTCTTCTTCTTCTGTTTGGTTTTATGGTAGAATTTAAGAAGAACAACTTACTTACTGGATTCACAGTATTGACTTACTGTTTACAGCTCAATAGTCTGCTTTACTTACTAGATTCACAGTATTGACTTACTGTTCACAGCTCAATAGTCTGCTTTACTTACTGGATTCACAGTAGTGACTTACTGTTTACAGCTCAATAGTCTGCTTTACTTACTAGATTCACAGTATTGACTTACTGTTCACAGCTCAATAGTCTGCTTTACTTACTGGATTCACAGTATTGACTTACTGTTCACAGCTCAATAGTCTGCTTTACTTACTGGATTCACAGTATTGACTTAATGTTTACAGCTCAATAGTCTGCTTTACTTACTGGATTCACAGTATTGACTTACTGTTCACAGCTCAATAGTCTGCTTTACTTACTGGATTCACAGTATTGACTTACTGTTCACAGCTCAATAGTCTGCTTTACTTACTGGATTCACAGTATTGACTTACTGTTCACAGCTCAATAGTCTGCTTTACTTACTAGATTCACAGTATTGACTTACTGTTTACAGCTCAATAGTCTGCTTTACTTACTGGATTCACAGTAGTGACTTACTGTTTACAGCTCAATAGTCTGCTTTACTTACTGGATTCACAGTATTGACTTACTGTTTACAGCTCAATAGTCTGCTTTACTTACTGGATTCACAGTAGTGACTTACTGTTTACAGCTCAATAGTCTGCTTTACTTACTGGATTCACAGTATTGACTTACTGTTTACAGCTCAATAGTCTGCTTTACTTACTGGATTCACAGTAGTGACTTACTGTTTACAGCTCAATAGTCTGCTTTACTTACTGGATTCACAGTATTGACTTACTGTTTACAGCTCAATAGTCTGCTTTACTTACTGGATTCACAGTAGTGACTTACTGTTCACAGCTCAATAGTCTGCTTTACTTACTGGATTCACAGTAGTGACTTACTGTTCACAGCTCAATAGTCTGCTTTACTTACTGGATTCAAAGTATTGACTTACTGTTTACAGCTCAATAGTCTGCTTTACTTACTGGATTCACAGTAGTGACTTACTGTTCACAGCTCAATAGTCTGCTTTACTTACTGGAGTCACAGTATTGACTTACTGTTTACAGCTCAATAGTCTGCTTTAACTTACTGGATCCACAGTATTGACTTACTGTTTACAGCTCAATAGTCTGCTTTACTTACTGGATTCACAGTAGTGACTTACTGTTCACAGCTCAATAGTCTGCTTTACTTACTGGATTCACAGTATTGACTTACTGTTTACAGCTCAATAGTCTGCTTTACTTACTGGATTCACAGTAGTGACTTACTGTTCACAGCTCAATAGTCTGCTTTACTTACTGGATTCACAGTATTGACTTACTGTTTACAGCTCAATAGTCTGCTTTACTTACTGGATTCACAGTATTGACTTACTGTTCACAGCTCAATAGTCTGCTTTACTTACTGGATTCACAGTAGTGACTTACTGTTCACAGCTCAATAGTCTGCTTTACTTACTGGATTCACAGTATTGACTTACTGTTCACAGCTCAATAGTCTGCTTTACTTACTGGATTCACAGTATTGACTTACTGTTCACAGCTCAATAGTCTGCTTTACTTACTGGATTCACAGTATTGACTTACTGTTTACAGCTCAATAGTCTGCTTTTCCCCTCAGTGGAGGCTTTCATTGTCAGGGCTAGTGTCTCAGTTTTCTTGGTAGAGTGTGCGTGTGTGTGTACATTTTGTTTTAATTTCCAGCTCTTTGCAGGTGAGCCAAACAGCGACAGACAGCTCTGTCAACAGGTGGTAAATAAGAGGCTGGTTCAGCCCATGCTGCAGTACCGCCCCCGGACAGCAGGTGGCAGCCAAACCTTGTGTCGCCACTGAGCTGCATTCAACAGCACAACTCAGTGCTGAAGGCTGCAGAAAACAACGCCATCTCACCTGAAGAGGTCGACTTCGTGGATGGTGGGGAGGACGATGGACACCAGGCTGTCGCTCTGTAACACACATTCACTTCCTGTTAGTGGAACTGTAATCACCTGTGTTCAACCTAGATTCACACAAAGTGAGATACAAGAAGTAACCAGCCTCATGGTTGTATGCCTGGGCAAACAAGTTTGGTTGCAGTACTGTACATCCACATCTGTCCAGACTCATAAAATATATGTAGTTTGAAGCAATTTAATAAACTAGGAATCTTGTGTGCTCTGTGCGCTCGATTCCCAGGGTGGAGACTCTTGAGATGATGCACCATGGCTGCAGTTATGGAAATGGCCCTCTCCACGGGCTCCCAACATTGTGACTGACAGACAGAGCACCTCCCTCAGAGCATCAGACGCTCTGAGTCAGTCAATAATATACCCTCGGACTCACACCATCCATCTACAAATCAAAAATTCACTTTTATAATATACCTTAACTTTGCAATAAAACTCAATGTGCAAAAACTAGTAGATACTGCAATTCGTGCAATATTAGTATTATTACTCACACTGCTGTATATAAGATGTTATGTACCTCACATATTCCCACTTCTTACTCATGGTTCTTTGATAAGGATTGTAGGGGAAGGCACATATTTTTGTATATACCTAACTTCTATATTTTATTGTTTTATTGTCTATTCCTATCCTTCTTATAATCTCTGCTGTTATTATATTATCTCCCCGCACTGTGTGCGTGTGCATGTGTGTGTTGTAATCACCTGTGTGGATTGGACCAGCTGTGAGGTTCCCGGTTTGTCATAACATGTTGGGATGCGAACCTAAAGCAACACACACACACACACACACACACACACACACACACACACACACACACACACACACACACACACACACACACACACACACACACACACACACACACACAGAGCAGTCAAAAGACTGATGATTAAATTAGGGTTAAAAAGACACATTCAACAGATTGCATAACCAAACCATAACTCGTGTGTGTGTGTGTGTGTGTGTGTGTGCGTGTGTGTGTGTGTGTGTGTGTGTGTGTGCGTGTTCGTGTTCGCACCTTGATGACCACGCCCATAATAGGCAGGGTGAGAATTCGTCCGGGATGGGGCGTTGGCCAGCGGTCGATGTCGTTACAAGCTGTCAATCAAATAAATACACAACAGCTCAAATACAGACAGACAGGCAGGCAGACAGGCAGAGACAGACAGGCAGACAGACAGACAGGCAGACAGACAGACAGACAGACAGACAGACAGACAGACAGACAGACAGACAGACAGACAGGCAGACAGACAGGCAGGCAGACAGACAGACAGGCAGACAGACAGGCAGACCGGCAGACAGACAGACTGACCAGCCTCCAGACAGGGTTCCTGTTTCTCGAAGTATTCTGGAGCCATGATCTTCAAAAGGGAGTGGAAGAACGTCACATAGGGCAGCCTGCTGATCAGGACCAGGGACTGAGAGAGAGAGAGAGAGAGAGAGGGAGAGTGAGACAGAGAGAGAGAGAGAGTGAGACAGAGAGAGAGAGAGAGAGAGAGAGAGAGAGAGTGAGACAGAGAGAGAGAGAGAGAGAGTGAGACAGAGAGAGAGAGTGAGACAGAGAGAGAGAGAGAGAGAGTGAGACAGAGAGAGAGAGTGAGAGTGAGAAGAGAGGGGGAGGGAGAGAAGCTAATAACAATAATGATAATAATCACAACAATAATAATTGATTGGATTTGTGTAGCACCTTTCTAGATGAGATAGATCAGTTTACATTCAGGTTTTGCACTAATTCTGAGCAAACTTTTGAAAAGACAACACTGTGAAAAGGTGCGTCTCCATGAATGGCTGTTAAGCCAAAAAAGAGGTTTTGTGATCTGCTGCAGGATTATCAGGCTGTTCATTTAGAACGCATAGCAGCAGCCCGGACAAGCCCCGCCCACGCACGCACACGTTAAGACCGGTTATATTTACTGGACCCCTTTCTGTGAATAGATATGATTGCAGCGTTGTCCATAGCAACGGTCTGTTACTCAGAAATAACAGACCATAGAATGCCGTAATTGACCAATGAGAATGGAGTGTTCAACAAAGCCGCGTGTAATAAAATCAAATCATAATCAAGTGATTGATGATAAGGTGAATTCAATGTGGTTGAGAGTAGCTTATTAAAAACACACACTGACCTTCTGGAAGTACCCCCTCTTCAGAGACTTGTCGCGCACCTGACGGAAATACACATAGCCATAGTAATGGCCCTGGTCCCTCTGCAACACACACACACACACACACACACACACACACACACACACAACTATCATTACAGCAGCCATTACAGATGTGTCTTTTGTCTGTCTGTACAAGCTGCTTGTGTGTGTGTGTGTGTGTGTGTGTGTGTGTGTGTGTGTGTGTGTGTGTGTGTGTGTGTGTGTGTGTGTGTGTGTGTGTGTGTGTGTGTGTGTGTGGCACACCTTCAGACAGGTCGGCGCGTCTCGGTCGGCGGTCTCCAGGAAGCAGCCGAGTGACGACTTCCTGTTGGAGCCCTGACGGAAGCGGAAGCAGAACTGGGTGTCGCCTAGGCAACCTGGGAACGCAAACACAGAGGGGCGGAGCCTGGGGTTAGCATGGAAACAGCTGGTTTAAAAGGCACAGTCAGGAGGTTGCGCGTGACTGGTGCAGCGTTTCTATATTCAGAACATCATATCATTGTGCACGTACTCCATCCTGCAGACACTTCATCTTTAGTACATTCCAATTTAAAAACCAGCATTCCAACGTCGGTGTGTGGCTTCTGGCTTGTGTGAATTATGGTTATCTTGAATCTTCTCACGCATCAAGTCAAGTCTCAAGCTACTCAATCTGTAACTTGAGTGCCCACTTCTGACCCAAATGTTAAACCGTTTTCGGGTTGTTGAAATCCTATAGAAAAATAGTGCTATTTTTTATTTGGATGCAGTGTTGTCGTGGATCTGCTCTGTGTGTGTGTGTCCCGGCTTCCTGGACAAACAGGAAGGGGAAGTGGAAGGAGCAAGGAAACAGGAAGCACACGATGAGTCACACAGACTGACCGTCACCTCCACATGAACTCGTGTGTGTGTGTGTGTGTGTGTGTGTGTGTGTGTGTGTGTATGAGAGAGAGAGTGATAACGACAATCAGAAAGATTCCACAGTCTAACACACACTCCCTGCTCTGCACTACTGTCAAGGCATTCCACTGCATAGGACACACACACACACACACACACACACACACACACACACACACACACACACACACACACACACACACACACACACACACACACACACACACACACACACACACACAGAGGACCCTTCCGTGACACGCTGCTTCTGAGTTGCTTCTGGTGTGAACCAAGCAACGATATGATAACCGATAATTACCTGCTTCTCACGGCCGAGAATGATGAGATATCCAATCATTTCACATTGTTGTTTTTTAAGGCTGCTTTCTCACTGGGAACGATAGCTTTCGTTCTGTTCCGCACCCGGGAACGATTACCCCCCCCCCCCCCTCCCCTCTCCCCTGCTGGTCAGCTTTCACATTACAACATTTCTTCCGCGCTCAGAAACGGAACAGAGTGCACCTGCGTCATCATCTATGCCTGCAGTGTATCCTCGCCCGTTTGTTGTTTATGTGGTTTGGAACGGTCGACTTTCACACTTTTCACGTGCCCGGGCACGCCAAAGTGCTCCCCAGACCACCTTTTCAAGTGGATCCTGTCACGGTTCCCTGTTGCGCGCCCGGGCGCGGAACGGAACGGAACGTTCACACTCGTCAAATGTTCCGAAACTGGGGTCAATTTGGGTACAAGTGTGCTCGGGAACGCTACCTGGGCGCCAGTGTGAAAGCATCCTAAAGATAATTTCTTAGCCTCAAGTAAAGTACATCAAAAAACTTCACAAACATACTTTGGCTTTCACAGAGCATAATCTGCCAAATCAGCCAAGCCAGCACAGGTGTATGAAGGGGGGGGGGGGGGGGAGGGGGGAGAGAGAGAGGGGGGAGAGAGAGAGAGAGAGAGAGAGAGAGAGGCAGTGTAGATCTGCAGCTGAGAGAGGTTATGTCACCCTCCTCCAACTTAACCTTAGCGCTCTCTCTCTCTCAATCTCACTGATTTATTTATAGCCCTGTTTGTCTTAATCCTGTTGCTCACAACCGGCCTGTCAGCACCAAAGTCTGCTTAGTCACCACACACACACACACACACACACACACACACACACACACACACACACACACACACACACACACACACACACACACAACAGTATCTCCCCAGGGAGGTGTGTGTGTGTGAAATGCTATCCCTGTGCTTGAGTCGTGCATTTAGACTGATTACTATTGGCTCCACTTAATCCACAGATCAGATATCCAGATAGACACAGCTGCACAGCAGCAGCAGGCACGGGGAGTTGAACCCTCAACAACCTGGCAGCGTTCAGAGGACTAACCGCACAGCATGACATGAGTGAAAACCCGGGCCCACAGCATGCAGTCGCAGCGTGTTGAGGTTCCCCCTGTAGCAGCCAGCAGCCACACAGTTAAAACAGTTAAACAGTTTTAAACAGTTTAAACAGTTTTAAACAGTTTAAACAGTTTTAAACAGTTTTAAACAGTTTTAAACACCTAGGGGAACCGGCTGACCTGGCTGAAGAACTGCCCATTATATAAGCGCTCAATGGTCTCAAACGGTGATTCCCAACGTTTTTAATATCTAGGACCCTGTAATTTAGTCCACATCACGATTTAAAAAAAACACGATTTCAGACGTCTTTATTGTCACACGAACACTACAACACATACTCATGCTGACTGACGGTGGCCGGTGAAATATGTCCTCTGCATTTGATCCATCCGGGCTTGTCCTTTCCTCCGGGGGGCAGGCCAGGAGCAGTGGTCGCTTTTTCTTTCCAGCGCCCGGGGACCAACTTCAGATGTTGTCGTCACTGGTCGGATGACGATCTTCTGCATGTTTTTAGTGGGGGGTTATGTACGGAGGAACCCCCTGGGGGGGCACGGGGAGAACATGCAAACTCCACACAGAAAGGCCCTTTCGACGAGATAGCCCACCTGGGCAGTAGGCACTGAAGATATGGGGGGGGGGGGGGTCACAACTCCAGCACCCACAGCGTCCCAGGCGAGAATCGAACTCAGGACCTTCTAGCTGTGAGGCGACAGCGCTACCGACTGCGCCACCGTACCCCCGATCCCCCCCATCAGGGTTATGGAGAGATTTTTTTATCTCGGACCCAAATCTGAGAATATTTTTCATGTTACTGATTTGATCCAGAATCCCTATGTGTATGTATTGTGGATAGAGAGATAACAGTGAAGCTAGGACCAAAAGAGTGTTTCTTCTACATTCTCCAATGGTGTTCACTTCTTGCAAATGAGATCATGTTGAAGTTTAACCATTCATCAATTTGACTTGAGGCCCCCCGTGGAACCCCCTCAAGGAGCCCATATTGAGAACCGCTGGTTTTAGAACAATGCCAGTAAAGGGCAGTGACATCATTCAACAGAACTTAAAGTCCACATTCAATAGTACAGTACGGTGGTGGCGTGAATCAGCTGAGGAGTGGCTGTTTGCATTGCCCTTGAGGACAGAAGGTGTGACTGCGGGCAGAGGCTCAGGCGCAGCTGCGGTCCACATGTGTAACCGAGGTGAATCAGCGCGGATTCCTCGTGAGTCCCGAGTGGATTGGTTAAACTCGCTCCCCAGTATAAAGGCATGTTAATCAGCTCCGCCAAGGGAGCTAGCTCTCTTGGTGTTGCGGTTAACATGTCGCACTCCCAAGACGAAGGTCGGCGGTTCGTACCCACCCCTGGACAAGCCCTTAACATGGGTTGCTGCATGTACCACCCACACAACGCCGTTACACATGCACCCTGCGCACACAAGAACTAAATACACGGTCTGCAAGTTCAATCACACGACGCGGCATCGCCGGACACAAAAATATATTCCTACATGAACCAACTTATGTCTAATGATGTGACACAAGGCCTGGTCCGGAATCGCCCGCGCGCAACGACGATGCCATCGTCCGTCGTCGATTTTGACCCCGGACATCGGGATGATTCAAGTTGATGACTCAAGACATCGTCCAACCCTAACGCAGCGAGGACGAACTACCGTCAACCAGTCGTGAATTTCTGACTGAATCACGAAAACAGACTAGAGGCCGAAACAGGAACTCACCTGAGTTGGAGTCAGGAAAGGAGAGGTAGCAGATACTCGTTTTCTGAAAAGGACACGACAACAAGGAGTTTAACAAACATGAAAAACAATCCAGCAAGCTCCCTGAAGCTTCACAAATACACCGTGCATAGAACTGTGACAGCACATGAACTAATGAACTGGCATCAGAATAGAACTGGCATCAGAATAGAGGAGAAGAAGAAGAAGAAGAAGAAGAAGAAGAAAGTTTTTTTTCAACACCTGCTCAATGTGATTGAGCCAGCGTACATTCCCTCACAATGTGTGTGTGTATATATATATATATATATATATATATATATATATATATATATATATATATATATATATATACATACACACACACACACACACACACACATATATATATTAATTATTATCATTATTATTAATAATAATAATATTAATATTATTGATTAATTGATCATTAATTGCCCCGAATTTCGATTATGGAAATGTATTAATAGCCCATCCCTAGTGTTGAGCAAATCAATTCAAAAGCTCCAAAACGGATGTCTTTTGTCTAGTGTTTTGGAAAAGAAGCTTCCAGTCAGTCCAGCCCCGCCCAGGCAGCTCAGGCCCCGCCCAACCCCAGCAGCTCAACTCACCTCTTTCTCTGAGAGTTTGGAATGATGCGGGTAAATGACCTGGAAGACAGAGGAGCAGCGTCACCACCAGCAACATCTGAAGACTTATGGTGCACTGCATTCCATTGGAAGTCAGAAGTCGGTTCCAAATCCAACTAGTTCCAAGTTGGAATTACCGAGTTCCAATCTAAATGGGTTTCAGCGCATCTGCTCGGGAAAACATGACACTGAGTACCGCAGCGATGATGTAATTTTGTCGTCGGAAGGCGGAAGTCCTGGACATGTTGGAGCTTCAGGGGGAAAGTGAATGAGGATTTAGAATGGGGATTTCACCTAAATGCATAAAATAAGGTCTGTGGTTATCAAAAGTTGATGGGAGTGGTAATTTGTGTCCAGCAGGATAATCTTCACAAACGTGAATCACTTATATGACTTTTGAAGCATTTTCTGAAAATCGTGTTTTTAAAAGAACGCTGAAACACAAATGACCACTCCCATAAACATTTGTTAACCACAGACCGTATTGCGTCCGTGTAGTGTAGCGCTAGATTCCCAGCTACCAACACGAAGGTCACAGGTTCGCGCCCCCGTGCTACCTCCGGGCTCCGGCTTGGTCGAGCATCCATACAGGCACGTACTGGCTGTGTCTGCGGGTGGGAAGCCGGATTAAAGGTATGTGTCCTGGTCGCTGCACTAGCGCCTCCTCTGGTCGCCTGTTCGGGGCGGAAGGGAACTGGTGGGAAGGAATAGCGTGATCCTCCCACATGCTACATCCTGCCGGTGAAGTTCCCCGCTGTCAGGTGAAAAGAAGCGGCTGGCAACTGTGCATGTGTCAGAGGAAGCATGGTGTTAGTCTACGGCTCTCCCAAGATGGGTAGGAGGCAGAGGGTGAAGCAGCGACCGGGGCAGCAGGGGGGGAATGGGCCATGTACAATTGGGGAGAAAATGGCGGGGGGCGGTGCGGGGGGGGTCAGAAAAAGAAAAAAGCAGACCTGATTTTATGCATTTAAATAAAATCCCCGTTCACTTCATCAGCCTTTATCAGGGTCCCTGATACAGTCAATTGGTGCATCGGCGAGGATGCAGAATTCGGCATAACAACTCGAATTCGGAAGCTGTGGTGGGCTCATTAAAGCCACGGTGAAGTTTCTGGTATCATATGAAAACAAGATGACCTAAAGGCGTCCTTTGCTACCACCCATGCCACGCTAGCTTGTCGGGAAGGGTGCTAAATAGCTTTCCAACTTCAGGCGGTAGCATTTTTCGACAGGGCATCCCAAATCGCCACAACAGCGCACCCCTAACCCCTAACTCACCTCCACGGCCTGGCCCAGCTCCAGGTCGAAGCCCACCACGCAGAGGCAGTGCAGCCAGGCGGAGAAGCGGTCCCAGGGCAGCAGCAGCGGCTCCTCTCCCCCAGGCCCCGCGGGCATCGTCATCTCCTCGGCCGGGGAGATGCTGCTGGCGTCCCCCTGCTCATAGTCCAGCTCCTCGGGCTCCTCTACCTGCTCCTGCCCCAGCTCCTCTGGGCCCTGCAGAGCCATGGCCCTTCCCTCGGGACAAACTCTTCACTGGCTGAGGGTATAATATAACGCACTTTACGGAGATTTTCGCTCAAAGCTCACAATGGTAAAGTAGCAGCAGTGTCGACAATTAGCCACCTAGCACTTTAGCACATCAGCAGCGTCCTGACGTCAAGGGGTACGCAACGGTAAACGTCATCACGCAAGGCCGTGCTTTACACCGGGGTGCGTTCAAGATCGGAAACATTTCAGTATTGTAGTGCTGTTCTCAAATCTAAAGTGTTCATGTTCATGAGAACAGCAACCACGTCTATTATGATTAAAGCATATTCTAAATTTACCCCAAAGGTAAAAACACACACACACACACACACACACACACACACACACACACACACACACACACACACACACACACACACACACACACACACACACACACACACAAAAACACACACAAAAATGTTTCCATTGGTAATTCACAAGGTTCATCCAAGTTGCAGAATTACTTAGAAGAAATGTTCAAAGTTGAAGTGGACCCTTGGACCTTTTATAATGTGACAAGTTTCAAGGTCATTGTCCTAACGGGGCGATTTGTGCTGCAGCGAACATGCAAACCACATAGCCAAACCCATCCCAGTTACAAAAAAACATAAAAACAATATACAAAATAACAAAAATTTACAAACACACAGGGAAGAGGGAGCGGAAGCCGCACTGATTGACATGGTCGGAGCCAATGACAGAGCTTGTAATAAGCTGGAGGCGGACATCCGGCTGCCGCCGAAACAGTCGCTCCAATGGGAGAGCAGAGTAGAGCAGGGGAGGGTTTATCCCAGTTATGGAGACCTGCGGCGCCAGACTCCTCGGACGGAAGGGAGAGGAGGCTGGCCAGCGAGACTAGTAACAAGGGGACGTAACACTCAGTCTGAGTCGGTAACAAGGGGACGTAACACTCAGTCTAAGGGCAACAAGGGGGTGTAAATCTGCTTAAATTAAATCCTCTGACAGCTCCAACACAGAGCAAGCAGATGGGTGAACCGGAGGGGGGTGCACAGGGGGCAGTTTAGGACAGAGTGTGTGTGTGTGTGTGTGTGTGTGTGTGTGTGTGTGTGTGTTTTTAACTTGTTTATTCATTTCTTCATTCATTTATTTATTTATTTGTTTTTGGGGGGGTATGAAGCCCGCTTATTTTTGACCCATAAGACAGTTTTAACTTGACAACATAAACATTCTAAACATTCTAAATTGCCCCTAGCTTACTTCCTGTTGCAGTGTTTGCTAACACACGACTATCAGCGGCTATGAGCAGGGGAGAGACCCTGCCTGCCCCCGGTGAAAATATCGATTTGGTTTTCTGAGATGCTGTAACGAGCCAATTACACAGTCCTTTGCATCTACATTAAACAAAGATGTTCATATTTTTTTTTATATATAATTGTTGCATGCTTATTTGCAAAGATAATTAAAGAGGACATGAAACATTTAATTATGACTAGTTCATTTGCATTTATCCAGAAACAAGACAGGACAGTGCTTTCAAGACAGGACACAGCTTTCAAGACAGGACACTGCTTTCAAGACAGGACATTGCTTTCAAGACAGGACACTGCTTTCAAGACAGGACACAGCTTTCAAGACAGGACAGTGCTTTCAAGACAGGACACAGCTTTCAAGACAGGACACAGCTTTCAAGACAGCACACTGCTTTCAAGACAGGACACTGCTTTCAAGACAGGACAGTGCTTTCAAGACAGGACACAGCTTTCAAGACAGGACACAGCTTTCAAGACAGCACACTGCTTTCAAGACAGGACACTGCTTTCAAGACAGGACACTGCTTTCATGACAGGACACTGCTTTCAAGACAGGACACAGCTTTCAAGCTGGGGTGGCTGTAGCTCAGGAGGTAGAGCGGGTCATCCACTAATCGCTTTGGATAAAAGAGGTCGTGGTTCGATTCCCGGCTCCTCCAGTCTGCATGTCGAAGTGTCCTTGGGCAAGACACTGAACCCCAAATTGCTCCCGTTGGTGTGCCAGCACCCTGCGTGGTAACCTGCTGCCATCGGTGTGTGAATGGGTGAATGTACCTACTGACTGTAAAGCGCATTGGATAAAAGCGCTATATAAATGCAGGCCATTTACCATTATTTACCATTTACCAAGACAGGACACTGCTTTCAAGACAGGACACAGCTTTCAAGACAGGACACTGCTTTCAAGACAGGACACTGCTTTCATGACAGGACACAGCTTTCAAGACAGGACACAAAAGACAGGACACTGCTTTCAAGACAGGACACCAAGACAGGACACAGCTTTCAAGACAGGACACAGCTTTCAAGACAGGACACTGCTTTCATGACAGGACACAGCTTTCAAGACAGGACAGTGCTTTCAAGACAGGACACAGCTTTCAAGACAGGACACAGCTTTCAAGACAGGACACAGCTTTCAAGACAGGACACAGCTTTCAAGACAGGACAGTGCTTTCAAGACAGGACACAGCTTTCAAGACAGGACATTGCTTTCAAGACAGGACACAGCTTTCAAGACAGGACACTGCTTTCAAGTCTTACCTAGATGAACAACATTTCACATTTCCGCCAACTAGGGCGCTGCTAGATGATGTCACTCTAGGTTGACAGTACAGTACAGTACAGTACAGTACAGTACAGTATAGACTACAGTACAGTACAATAGAGTACTGTAGTGGAGTACAGTGTTGGTGGATTTTGAATTCTAACAGGCTCACAGCATAATGCTGTTGTGTTTCTGACTTGGATTGTGGTTGTTTTGATTCATCAAAACGTAAAAAAAACTTACTGTACAGTTAAGCTAATGACATCATCTAGCAGTGCCCAAGTTGGAGAAAATAATGTTGTTAATCTTTCTAGCAAATCTAGGTACATTTCAGAGGTGAAAGCAGTATCCTGTCTTGTCTGAGGTTAAATGCAAATGAACTAGAGTCACATGATCAAATGTTTCATGCCCTTTTTAAAGAGGAAGGAGAGTTTCCCACCAGACAGAAAAGACATGTTACCTTAATTGGTCCCCATTCAGTTCCAGTCTAATGGAGGGCCATAAAAAGTTCCAGGCTGATCCAACCTATAATAAGGTGAACCAGTCAGTGAAACGTTTGACACCTGCTATCATTAATATCACTCATCTACTGTAGGCTTATCTTTGGCCAATTGTGTCTGTAGGAATGTCTGACCAAGACGGAAGTACCGCTGCCGCGAACTGAACCCAGGTCCTCTACACTACCCAGACGGCCCTTTAGATAGTTTTCAATTTTCATTTTCATTTCATTTTGTTTTAATAAATTTTCAGTGTGGGTTTGGTAGTTTTACTTCAGTCTTGTTAATTTGTTTTATGTTTAGTTTGAGTTATTTAGGTTCGATGTTGTAGTAGTTTTGGTACTTTTTAAAGGCATAATGATAGGAGTTCAGAACAGCTATTTTCCATACATGTATTTCATAAAAAAAAAACACTACCTACATACTCGACAAACTTCAAGTTGCAGACAGTAACTTGGTTTCATGCTGCACAAATGGAAAGCCCCAGCAGACTCAACAACAATCTGAATTCAGACCATTTAGCTCAGTATAATCCCAAAAAGACTGCTGCTTTATTTTTTGAAAGAGTCGGCAAGTCTTCCTGCAGAGCGGGAGGGACTTAAGTCAGTCTAACACTTGTCTAACACGGGATAGCGCCATCTAGTGTAGTTAGCACTAAGTAAAATAGACAAAAAACACTTTTACACTGTACACACTGTAAACAAGTGAAAACTAAGCCCGTGGCGTAATGCTGTGGCCATTCAGCTTCATGGCACCACACCCTACAGATGCAAATGTCTGTGGCTGAGTGACTGACTGAGTGATAAAGTGAAGAAGAGTGATGGGCAATAGAGCAGTGGTTCCCAACCAGCTGTTTTGTCTTATGTACCCCTTGAGCTGTTTTTCCATGCCAATACCCCCTCACTCATACTTGGTGATGATTCTCCAAAATTTCTTCTATAACATTTTTCCTTTTGTCATCAGGCCCCCTAAACCTGAATCTGAATCTGGAGCAATAGCAATTGGACGTTTTTGAGCCATTTATCAGTATAACAGTGTAACAACAGCTGACACTTGCTGGGGGAAATATATATATACTAGAAATCTTGCGCGCTACGCACGCTTGATTCCTAGGCTTGGCCGCTGGCGGGGTCGCCCGCCCTGCAGCTCGCCCGCTTCGTAGCCTCGCCCACAGCTTGGCTACTGTGTGGCCTCGTCTGCGCACAATTGCTCAACTTGGCATCACTGATGGCATCACAATTGCTCGAGTGACCATCACTGATCACATCATGGAGTGCTCGAGTGATGTCACTCAGCGCACAATTGCTCAACTTCGGCCTCGCCCACATGCAAAATTGCACAACTTCGCATCACTGATGACATCACTCACCGATGACATCACAATTGCTCGAGTGACCATCACTGATCACATCATGGAGTGCTCGAGTGACGTCACTCAGTGCACAATTGTGACATCATAGTGACATCACAATTGCTGATGACACCATCCAATGTGGACAAAAATGGATACAAACAGAACCAACATCCCTTTATGATGATGATGATATATACAGTATGTGTGTGTAGACTTAGCCTATTTTATTTAATATTAGCCTAGATTTATATATTATATATTTTTTAAGATAGATAAATAGATAAATAAATACATGCATTTATTACATTCTCCTTTCTTATAGAGCAGTCGAATAAAACAAAAAGATTTTTTTTTCCATAACAGGTCAAAGTGATGCTGGGTGCTGAGTGAAGTAGTGTCGGTGTGCGGACCTAAGTGAACGCACCCAGTCTGCTCTCTAGTTACAGTATGGCGGCTGCTGCTTGCGGAGGAGGACAACTTCTTCCAGATTCCTTCCAGAAACCAGTGGGAAGGCTACAACTATAACTCACACCCGCCACGGCGAACACCACCTGGACTGCAGCGGACCGTACGACGTGCCTCTCCAGGCGGATTGAGTGGAGGGACTCCGGGCTGGTGTGATGCGTGTGGAGCCGAGCCGCAACAAACTCAAACGCCTCATTTTCCGCCTCTGTCTGGACTCTGTTTCTGTCCTGACTGTCTGACAGTTAGCCGGCTAGCTGCTTGCTGGCTACTTTACTGTAGCTCAGCTAGCTTCATGCTAACGCTCGCTTGCAGGGTATCCTCCTGTTAGTAGTTGAAAGACGAGCTAGCTCCCTTCTCGTTTGGCTGCAGGAGACAGGGATGGCATTGCGTCTCCGTTCGGTAAGCGGGCTGGTTGAGAAGGGTGTGGAGAAAACATTTGAAGATCTGGAGGACAAGTTTGCCAGCAGTCACTAGCCTAGCCTAGCTCGCTGGTTAGCTCGCCAGATAACGTTGGCCGACGTCAGAGTTAGCCGCTTCGAGCTAGCCAATTAGCATTTTAGTTACACAAGAAGGTTCGCTAATCCCCACAATTCATCCCCGCTAAGTGTTTTCAAGCGTCTCGACTCACTGACTCGGCCAGAGATTTGGAGGTTGAGCTGCTTGACTATATTGCTATTAATGCTCCATGTTGTAAAAACTCATGGTGTTGTTAGCGTCCTGCTGTCGTTAGCCTTTCTTTAGGTGGATTTTGAAGGGAGTGGTAGGTAGCCAGCTAAGATTCCCTTTATCAAGGCAGCAAGGTCAGTGAGAGTGTGACATGCGGTGAAATGACTATTAGGTTACAGGTGACATATTAGCTAAGGCCGACCGTGGACAAACCGCTGCGTGAAGGGTGTGTGCCTGTCAATAGCCTACTGCAAGACACGATTTATTCGGCAGGGAAGCTACCGCGCAATATTAGTTTGCTTCACTGCTCTCCAGCATGGGTTAAGACAGCTAGTTACCTGGATTGATAAATCGAAACTAATACACTCAATGATTACACCCATTTGGCGTTATCTGATTGGCCAATCCCAGTTGCTAACTTGATGGGCTAAAGACGAGCCTGCTCCAGTGTTGGAACAGTTTGATGGACGTGGGAGGCTGTTTGCCAGACTGTCAGAGCTATACTCAGTCATGTATGTCTTGACACATGGCACCCTGGTCTGTACATAGTGCCTGCTGTCAAATATAAGTGTCGTTATGTAGCTTGGTAGACAGCTAGTGAACAGAATGTCTTGTCTTTTTTATACCTGTTAGATTGTTTTTTTTTAAGCATAAGAACTGTTGAACCACAGTTGGAAAGGACTGCAGCTCAGGCTATGCTCAGTGGAAAATGTGCATTAGTTAGTGCCCAGAAGTTAGAGGACTAAACCAAGCCTGCCTACACAGGCCGCAGATATCGTAAATTATAATTTGGGGATTACAACGGAAATCCGCCACTCTGGATCAAGAAACCTTGTCTTTCGTGTCTGGTTGGAGTAACACTCTCAAGCCGTCATCAATGCCTTCAGCGCTGGCCGTGTTCGCCTGCCGACCCAACTCGCACCCGTTCCAGGAGCGACATGTGTACCTGGACGAGCCCGTCAAGATCGGCCGGTCGGTGGCCCGCTGCCGGCCGGCCCAGAACAACGCCACCTTCGACTGCAAGGTGCTGTCCAGGAACCACGCTCTCGTCTGGTTCGACCACAAGACCGGCAAGGTAAGACAAGACCTGATGGTTTCACATTTGATGTGTCATGCAGATATGTGATTCCCCCCCCCCCCCCCAGGCTCTCTTAACCCTAGGGGTCCAGATGACAGGGCAGACATTTCCCGCTCATTTCTAATGGGAATTAGGGCTGGGCGATATGACCAAAATCTCATATCCCGGTATAGGTCATTTCATATCCCGATACCGATATATATCACAATATAGCATAGTTTCTGTAAATTCAATTTATAGTTTATATAAAATGACCACATGGCCATTTATTTATGTAGCAGTTAAACCAGTTAAAATGTTGTCAAACCTCACAAAGGATACATGCATTCAGAATACAGATAAGCATGGCTATTCTTTACATCACAAATAATAATAATTAGTTGCAGGGCAGTAGAATGAAACACAAACTGAACCACACCACCAGTTCGATTTTCAAAGATTACATTAGAGCAAAACGGGTAGAATAAGTTATTTAGCCTATAGTTTTCTAGTCTCTTGAAACAGACTGTCTCATCTACATCTGGCGAATGCAGCTATACAGTCTGTACGTTACACCCCCAGAACATGCACAAGGAAGTTGGGAAAAAAAACTTCAGACAGGAAAGAAGTTTGACGGAATCCGACCAATCACGACACGTGTGTCCACGAAAAATGCGGCATATTGGATTCTTATTGGACTAATGAGCGGAAGACCCGCCTTTCTGCGATTCTGATTGGAGTAATGAGCGGAAAACCCGCCTTTCTACTTCCCATTCCGGTTGGTGCATGATTCTCCCCCACGAAGTACAGACGGTATGGCGGAAGCATTTGAAAATTGCGGAAGCCAACTCGTCTGTTTTAAGAGACTAATAGTTTTCAGTCCAGTTCTCTCAGTTTGTTTATAAAGGAACAAAAATGCTCCACTTCGGAATTTCCATGTTACCAGTTCAGGTCACTCAACAAAAGTACTCCACTCCGGGATTTCACGGTTATCCAACCAACACAACTCACCCAGGGAAAGCTAAAAGCTAAAGCTAACGATAGACGTTTTTGTTGTCGGCCCTCAATGGATTTCCTTGGGATGATGAGAGGATGGGAGGAGATGTTTTGCCAGGTTTAACGTTAGGGAGGACACACGCAAATATGGATCAAACGCGGACTTAACACAGCGCAAATGCCTGGGTAGACTAGGTGGACGGAGTGGAGGTAACATCTCCCTGCTCACGGTACGTGCACATCTACAATGGCAAATTCGCTTTTCCGCTGTGTCGCAGCGTTTTGTGGGCGTGCAAACCAGCTTCCAGCTTGGAGCTGTAGCCTGTAGAAACGTTGTACACAGGAGGGTGCGGGGAGGAAATGTGTAGGAAGAGCTGTCATTGGGTAGCTTCAACGAAAGGTCCCGCCCTAGTCCCGCCCCGCGAGCGTGAAGTCGCTCGGAGAGAAGCCGCCTCTAGTCTGCGACAGTGAAACGCTGAAACGCTGGGGGCGGTTCCAGCGCGATGTTGAAATGGACCAATCAGAATCGAGAATACAGCAAGACAGCCTATCAAGATGCAGCGTCAAAGCGGCTTTTTCAGCAGGCAAGCCGCCGTGCCATTGTAGATGTGCACGTACCGTCACCGGCTGATTTGTGCCACTTATAAAGGGACGCAAGGGGCTTGTTGACACAGAGTCTGGTGCGTGTGTGGACTGTGGACGTGAGTAAAAAAGAAAACAGAATGAAGAAAGCACAGTGTCATCCAAATGACGGACAATATTGCCGTAAAGAGTGTGATTTGCAACACGATTTAAACGATAGAGCATCATATGAGACGAAATACATTTTCTATCGTCCAGACGAAATATATCGTCATATCGCCCAGCCCTAATGGGAATTGCTATTTACTGTACCTTCTATCTTTTTGACGAAAAGCCACAAAGGTCCTTCCCTTAAAAGTCCACAGACATGAGCATTTGGAGTTATTCTTCACTCTCCTTCTAGCTCGGATACCCTGAGTCCTGTTCATGTGGAGTTTGTTAGGAGTGAGAACTTGGAGAACATAATCCAACCAACTCCTCCCCAAAACAGAAAGGATTATGGGTAGAAGGAGACGGATGCACTGCCTTGTGCTTGGAAAGCCTAGCAGAATAAAATGAAGTCTGCACTAAAGGCTCATATTCAGCTGTTTTTTTTCATGTGTTCTTATCTGGTATATGAGCACCACAGAAGAAGAGACGGACGAGTCCATCATGCTGCTCGAGATAAAGTTACAGGAAGTGAGAGGGTTACCAAATCAATCAAATCAATAAGCAACAAGCAAATCATAAGCATATCGTCTCTCACTGGTGATGTAGTTCCTTGGGTCAGTCAGTAATGCAAAAACTCTTTTGGACAAAATTCTAAATGGCAGAAATTTTAATCTTGTAGACAAAAATGGACGTCCAATGTAAAGTCTCAGAACAAGCACATTCGGCAGATGGGGCTCAGAGGGCCCCCACTACTCAGGCAAGGCCAGACCCCCATGCGTCGACCAGATGGTGGCGCTATAGAGCTGGGCGGACACCATTGCATAGTCTCCCCAGGCCTGGTGTTCGACTGTTGGGAGACAACAAGCTATTTGTGAGTCATGTGACTTCTGTGTAAATCCTCTGGTTCACTTGTGTTAATTGGTCAGTCAGTGTGAACCTGTACAAACCCAAAACCAAAATGGAAGTACCGTAAGTCAACTGAAAAAGCCTGGAAAGCTCTAAACGTACTAGGTTGCATCCAGGAGAGTATCTGAAGCATCCCGACATTAACATTCATGGAAACAGTCTGAAGCGTTGATTTGCTGGCAGAGATTTGTCCTCCTGTGTCTTTAAGCTGGTTTATTGGTCACATCGCTCTCTCCTTTATTTTCATTGGAGATAATCACATTCACTTATTCTACAATAAATAGACAGGAATTTGTCTTGGTGACAGCAAAGTCTTTCAGTCGCTCTCGATTCAATTATGCATCGGTCGGTCTGTCTTGTCTATGTATTCATGTCTCCGTCAGTCCTTTGATGGATCTGACTTACAAACAGGGTTGAGGAGAACACGGCAGGCGTAGTTTGGACCTTCAGCTTCCCTTTGTTCCTGACGCCTCGTGCACATCTACAATGGCAAAATCGCTTTTCCGCCTCGTCGCAGCGTTTTGTGGGCGTGGAAACCAGCTTCCAGCTTGGAGCTGTAGCCTGTAGAAACATTGTACACAGGAGGGTGGGGGGAGGAAATGTGTAGGAAGAGCTGTCATTGGGTAGCTTCAACGAAAGGTCCCGCCCTAGTCCCGCCGCGCGAGCGTGAAGCCGCTCGGAGACAAGCCGCCTCTAGTCTGCGACAGCGAGACGCAGGGCGGTTCCAGCGGCAGGGGGCGCGAGGTAAATGGACCAATCAGACACGGAAATAGAGCAAGACAGCCTATCAAGATGCAGCGTCAAAGCGGCTTTCACAGGAGGCAAGCCGCCGAGCGTTTCATGATGTGCACGTACCGTAAGAGGGTGTCCTGGTTTTCCTGTGAAGCTTTGATGTGTTTTTGTTGTTGTTGGACAAATCTTTTCTCACTCGTACTAATCAAAGTTGCATTTAGTGTGTCTGACCAAAGTAGTACATAATGAATAGTGCCACTCGATAAATGAAGATGTTTTGGTCTGTGTTATGGAAAAAGCTGAAGCTAATTTCTGGTGTGAGTTCGTCAAGATACATTTTCTTTTATTCTATTCTAACTGTATGAGTGGAGAGCAGACTGTTGTCAGACAGACAGAAGCAGTGGAGAGCAGAGTGTTGTCAGACAGACAGTCTGTGCCTTCAGATTGACAGCGGACAAATGAAATCTCAGCGCATGTCTTCCCTCTCTGCAGCTTCTCTGTGGAACAGGTCCGCCCGGCCGCTCAGGGATTACCCAGCTATGTGGCACGCACGCACCTCCAAATACTCCTCCAAAATCTGCGCTCGTGCACAACATTCTGCACACACACACACCGTAAACTATTTATAACGACACCAAACGGAGCGTCATCTCTTCTTCTATTGCGGGATACACACACACTCATGCAGGTTGTACACTGCAGGTACAGACTGTATGACGTGCACACACACACACACACACACACACACACACACACGAGCGCAGACTTTTGCACCTTAACCAACTGATTTATTATTCATAAGATTAGGCAAGAATCCATCCTGTATTGAATTGGATTCATTGAGCAGAGTCAAGGAGAGACTCCTTTATTACTGTTATTGATTTATCACTAAAGAGTCAGCGATATTCACCTTATGTTTCTCCTGCGTGTCAGACTCACTTGTATTTGTTCTTCTGGTTCAGCGTTAGCCGGCCGGCCGGTTGCGTTATAAACTGTCAACTATGAATGAAGTTTGGCAACATTCAGCAGCTACACTGTGACCAACTTCAGTGACATGCTGCTCATAGCGTTACTGCTGCGAGGAGCCGATGGCTGTACCCGGTCGGCATTTAACGTTAGTTACAAAAGCACGTCGACTAGGGATGTTACCGTGTTCCCGACTACACGTGTACACGGATATAAAATCATATCCGTTTAGAAAAATCAATAACCGCTGACACGTCTTTTTTTGTGTGTCCTTTTAAAATAATGTTTTGACAATGATTTTACTGTGTTCTGGACTCGCAATCATTCATTTCTCATCAAAAATAACCGGTGCGTGTTGTGTCCACTAGGCGTATTCCTGTCAGTTGTATTAACCCATTGATACCTGATGCAGCATTTGCGTGTATATCCCTCATTTGTGTGTGTATCCCTTTAAGACCGCGAACCGCGTCTGCTAACTTGGCCAGGTCTCTCTTGTAAAAGAGATGTCTTATCTCAATGGGCCTTCCTGCTCAAATAAAGGTAAATAAAATATTCACAGATGCTGTCACACTGCTCTTCCCCTGGGACTTTAATGCGCATAGTTTTTTGTTTGGAGACAAAGAATGGCCAACTTTGAAACATGAGACTTTACCTCACCCCTTAGTGTGCCCTGTCTGAAGTGGGCGGGCACTGCAGGGCATCAGGTCTGATTGGCCGTATCCCGTGATTGATGAACCAATCAGCCGGCTCAGTGATCTGGGAGATTGTGGTTTCATTGCTGTGATCATTCTGTCCGTCAGAGTGGTGCGTCTCCTCCTCTGCTGTCACACTGAGCTGGGATGAAGGCACATTGGTAATCGAAGCATTGTTCACACTAGGGATGTCAACGGTTAACCGTTAATCGATTAACCGTCGCTAACGTCGTTGTTCGGTTATTGCTGTCGGTCTATCAGTTAATATTAAAAAAAAAAAAAAATTTTTTTTTTTTTTTTTTTTTTTTTGGTCTATTTACTCAATGAGCTCATGCCCAAACAAGGCGTGTCTACTTAGATGCTGAAATGTTAATGCTTTTTGTGTTAGAAATTCTAACACAAAAAGAATTTGTGTTGAAATGTTGATGCTTTTTGTTAATGCTTGTTAATGCTTTTTGTGTTAGAAATTCTAACACAAAAAGCATTAACATTTCAGCATCTAAATAGACACGCCTTGTTTGGGCATGAGCTCATTGAGTAAATAGACAAAAAAAAAAAAAATCTTTTTTTTTTTTTTTTTTTTTTTTAATATTAAAAAATTATTAATTAACCGATAGGTTAATCGATTATTAGCGTCGGTTAATCGAAAGTGAAATTAACCGAAAATTGACATCCCTAGTTCACACGTAGTCCATAAAGCTGGGCCATATGGACAAAATTAAATATCACAACATCTATCAGTGTTTCCCCTAGAAAAAGTTTCAGGCCTGGAGGGATTTTGAAACGTCCCCCGACCGCAACGGTGAGGGCCGTCGCTGGCGACGCTAAAGTTTTAGCTAACCAGTTTGCATCTATGTTCGCAATGGCATCCCAAGTATCATCATACTATTATGGGATGCGATGCGAACAGTTGTATTATGGGATGTGCGTTTCCCAGGCAACGACACACGTTGACACGTTGACACGCACAGTGCTGCACGCTGGCACAATGCTGCACGCTGGCACAATGCTCCCAAAAGCAAAATGCTTATTGTTTTGACTGATTTGGCATCTTCTATTACTGTCAACACTGTCAACACCAGTAGTAATAGTATGCCATAAAGGTTTACTGAGATTTTGGGGGGGGGGGGGATCTTTCTGGTCAGGCCTGTAGAATGGTAGGTGAAACACTCTATCAATATCGATATTGTAGGGATGACTAGTATTTGTGCTTTCACAAAATATTTACACAATGAGATTTTTGATAAATAATCATCAGTAATGTGGGTATAAGTGTTAGGAACAGCTGGTAGGCTACAGTAGCAGTATTATACGTCGGCCCCCCTTATATCAGCTTTTATAGCAGTATTATAGGTCAAACAGTCTCCCTTTTACGTGCATTTCATCCCTCAAAGTCCTGGTTAAAACTGTTTTCCACCTCAATATTTATATTAGTGATCACATTCACCATGTAAACAAAAACCATGTGCTTTATGGCAGCACACGCATCAGACTCTATGTTGCCACATTGTTTCCATAGAGCTGCAGTGTTTCCTACAGGATTTTGAGTTGTTGTGGTGGGTGGACCGCAGACCCCCTAGGGGGGTGCGGGTGCATGCTCCCCCGTGAGATTTTTTGTTACATTTGAAAGTAAAATGCATACATCACTTTGAGAAAGCACTTGGGAGCCAAATTAAGAGGCTAGATCTATGAAGAACAACCTCACATCCTCCTTACTGTGTGTGCTGTAGGTTTACAATCAATGATGGACAAACTAAATGTCTCCCTATTATAGGTATTCTGCATACAGGTGAGGTCACTCACTAGACCTGCTTAAATACAATGGCCCATCTATACCAAAATCACTTCCAGGGGAGAACTCAAAATACAACTTAAGATTTTGTAGGCATAACCTGGATTTGTTTGGTTCTCCTACAGGTACATTCTTCTGTTATCTCACATCACTAAACCATCTTTTCTGTAGATTACTGCGCCAACCTCAACAAAAGGAGCCCTCATCATGCCACACGGCCTCTCTTATAACTTCCAGGCTTGTGGTGTCTGCACACTAGGGCTGGCACGGATCAGAAAACCCACGGATCGGATTGCGTGACGGATTTTGAGCCACGGATCACGGATTTTTCGGATCATCAAAAATATATATATATCAGATTTTTTCTCTCAAAATTAGATTTTCGATTAGATTTTTTTAATACTATTATAATTCTCTAACCATTTGTTGCCCTGCACAGCTCAAAAAATATTTTTTTCTCATAAGTGACACAATGTATGCTTTTACTCTGAAGGCAGAACGACCCAACGTCCTGTTTTAGGTGGCACTGCTATGCCTAACTTCGTGGCTGTTGCTTGCACCAGTCACATGACACGGGTACAGACCTACAGACCAGACCGCAGGTCAGTCTGGAAATATAACGTTGATGCTACGTTAAGCTACTCAGTGGCCCCACGTGTTGTTTTGTTGTTATGTGTCCTAAGGCGACATATTACCGTCCGGTGATAATGTGTTTGTGAAACGTGTGTGTGTGTGTGTGTTGTGGCTCTCGTTATCTTGTGCAGCGCGCAACACGCTGATCGCATTCCTGTGCTTTTTCAGAGGTGTTGAAATAAGTTTGTGTGACGCTGTCTTTAGTAGCCACTAGCCACAGCCTTCAGACATACTTTACAGCAGCGACAAGGGATGAGGAAGCTCACTTGTGCTTGCCATGATTATGCCTGTCTGTGTCTGGCTGCGCTGGGCGTTCTCATACACTAACGTTAAACGTTAAATGAAACGAAAGGGGGGGGGGGGGGGGGGTCCGCGGACCATTGACGTTCCGATCCGCGTTCCGAACCGTGGGGGCTGATCCGTACGGGTCACGGATTATCCGTGATCCGTGTCAGCCCTACTGCACACTGTGTACAGTCGACAAAACATGCCTGAAAGAGAGAGCAATCATTAGTCAAATTCGCTAAATAGCCACACACACACATACCTGATTCTAAAAAAAAAAGATAAATAAAAACATTATTTCTGATTATTTATTCATCGAATAAATAATAAGAAATCATGTTTTTTGTCTTGTCTTTCTGACATGATAGCACAAATTATGCAGATTAAATTGACCATGTTGTGTGTGGTACAGTTATGGCTTAAATTGAGGCATCTGCAGCCACTATGGATGAAATCCATTGGCTCTGTGCTTGGCGCGTCTACAAGGCACAGAAGAAAATAAATTCAGCATCTTTTCCTGACAGATTTGCTGTTCTGTTCTGACCTGCCCTGCTTCTACATGTCATCAGCTCACTGTGTGCTGTCACTCTCACCTGTTGCTTGTGCTTGTGCCCTGGCTGCTGCCTCTGTCCCTCTCACTGCAGCATGTTGGCTGCTCTGTGAAACCTCATCTTCAGAGGATGATTGTCACCCCCTCTGCTGCATTTGCTGCATTGTCCACTTGCACAAGCAGTCAGAGTAGCTAGCAGCTCATTATGTGCACCGTGCTAACCTCGACAACCCAGCTATTGGCTGAAGTTAAACGTTAGCTCACTAGCTAGCTCCTTACATGCGATTCAACGTCATATTTAGGGATGCACCGGTATATCGGTATCGGTCGATATTGGCCTTGTTGACTGCAATCAGCCATCAGCAAAAAAAAAGGCGCTCACCGATTGCAGTGGCCGATATTTAGCCTATCATTTGGGTCACATAATTTCTTTGTTTGTTTCATAATTACATGACAGTATGATTGAATTTGTGCTCATTCAAAGATGGAGTGATGAAGGGCTTAAAACACTTTTTAAAACAGCTCAGTTATTTGTTTATAATGAAGATTTCTCTGTTTCCCTGTCAAAAAAAATCATAAAAAAACCCTCTGTGTCCGTATCGGCTATCGGCCGATTGTTATTTTAAACATCGGTATCCGCCCAGAATTTTGCAATCAGTTCATCCCTAGTAATGTTTGAGTCTGGGGAGAGACTACGAAACACCTGCCTCTGAAACATCATTTATGGCTGGATGTGAAAGTCGTAGGGGTGTGCCATGGATGTGAAAGTCGTAGGGGTGTGCCATGGTGAAAGTCGTAGGGGTGTGCCATGGTGAAAGTCGTAGGGGTTTGCCATGGTGAAAGTCGTAGGGGTTTGCCATGGTGAAAGTCGTAGGGGTGTGCCATGGTGAAAGTCGTAGGGGTGTGCCATGGATGTGAAAGTCGTAGGGGTGTGCTATGGTGAAAGTCGTAGGGGTGTGCCATGGTGAAAGTCGTAGGGGTGTGCCATGGATGTGAAAGTCGTAGGGGTGTGCCATGGATGTGAAAGTCGTAAGGGTGTGCCATGGTGAAAGTCGTAGGGGTGTACCATGGATGTGAAAGTCGTAGGGGGTAGGGATGTTCATCAATTATCGAAAATCGATAATCGATCGTTAAGGATTGGAATCGATCCTGTGGCATTTGGATCGATTTTTTAATTATTAATTTTTTTTTTTTTTTTTTTTTTTTTTTTTGGACTAGGTTTGGGTGGAATTCGTTCCTCCTCGCCCCACTCCATTGCACAGCCGACTAACGTGAGGTGGAGCTTCATATAGTCTCTAGTTTTCTGGCTGGGCACAGGCCTTTGTGCCAACAAAACTGTTTTAAACATGGGAAATTCACACCGGCATGCGCCGGGGGCAGCAGTGTTGGAGAGGAGACACATTGAAATAAAGAGTTCATTGAGGAGAACACGTTGTCTTTCGTATTTTCTGCCATAGGCATTCATTTTGTAAAAAAAAAAAAAAAAAAAAAAAATGAAAATATTGAAAAATTTCTAAGTATTAATAAAATCGATGATCGATAATTGATCGTTAATATTCACCGATTATCGATTTTGGAAAATTTTCAAAATGAACATCCCTAGTAGGGGGTGTGCCATGGTCGGCCGCTGTAGCCAGCGTGCAGCTCCCCCAAAATGTGACTCTGCATCAGCCTACTTTTCCACACCAACAAGCATGGAAAGAAGGCGAGCAGCCCACACTGGTCACAGGAGACGAGCGGACGTCCGCTGGCTGGTGCTGCTGCTGGTGCGTCTGCCCACCAAGCCCCAATAAAAGTCTGTCACATAAATTGACCCTGGGTACAGCAGTTAGCGTCCATGCTAACCACAGAGGGCAGCTACAGCAGTTAGCGTCCATGCTAACCACAGAGGGCAGCTACAGCAGTTAGCGTCCATGCTAACCACAGAGGGCAGCTACAGCAGTTAGCGTCCATGCTAACCACAGAGGGCAGCTGTGGTGGGGGGAGGTTATTCAAGCAACAGAGAGTAGCAGTCAGGATATGTTTTGGGATCAGTTGACTGTTGTTTCCAACAGTTTAAATGATTTAACTGCCAGTTACATGAATTAACTGCCAGCTAACAATGCTCACTGGTTAGTGGTGATGCACGTGGGGCGAACACTGCCACTCTGGAGCTAACTTTCTGTTGCTGCTGTGTGTTTTGAGCACTGGTTGGTTGGTCTTAATGCTGCTGTATGAATGAAGACTGCTCAGTCCAGGAGCAGCAGGCTTCATACTGGGAGGCAGACACAGTGTAGCTGAACGAGACACAGAGGCTATTGCTAATAACATGCATCATTTGGCTTCCAAAGGAGGACTTTTTGTTAGATGTTGCCACATGCAGTAATGGTCTGACTGTGAGATGGGATTATAGCCATTTGAAATGCTATTAAAGATATTGATTGTTGACTAGTATGCATGCGATGTTGTGACCCTGATGAAGGCTATTGCAGCCGGAATGTGTTGGTTTTAATTAGGGCTGTGAATCTTCACTGGCCTCACGAGTCGATTCGATTATAATTAATCTGTCAACGATTCGATTCGATTCCAAGATACATCACGATGCATCTCGATACAGCTCAAAGTATTGCAGTTCCAACTATCAAATCCTCAATTTTCTGTATTATTACTGCACATAGCTACTTTTTCATCAATTAATACAGTCAGATAAATATCAAGGCCCTTTTTTACTTAGAAAGTGCTTTAAAATCTGAATGTCAACAGAAATTTAAACATAAACGACTCAACGATTCATCTGTCAACGATTCGATTCGATTCACACGTCCGCATCGCGATGCATCGATTATACGATTAATTTTGACACCCCTAGTTTTAATGTTAAAGTCTATTGTACCACTATTTCACCAACCAAAAATATGGATGTTTAGAATAGACCAGGGGCCGGTTGCACCAACTGGTCTTACACTGGTCTTAAGCTAAGTTGGTCGTAACTTTACGACCTAACAGCTACGCCGGTTGCACCAAGATGACTTAAGCCTTATTTTCACTAAGACCAGGCGTAACTCCTACGCCTGGTCAGGAGGAGGCGTAGAGCCTGCCTGTAACAGAGATCTCCGCGGAGACCTTTTTGACCGTCATCGTCGTAACACCGCCAGTTCGCCGTCTTTGAAAGCACGACGTTAGATTATAACTAAGTTAACCTAACCCGCCTTCCAAAATGTTGCCGTTAGTTTTTTAGAAGTTAATACATAGAATTGGGAACGTTACATTCAATTTCATTCAGACTGACTCTGTCTGCTCAATAGCCGCCATTTTTCCCACGGAGCGAGGGAGGATGGGAGGAGGGAGGGTGTTTTACAGTAGTGGCTGAGAGAGCGTAGTGGCACAGTGCTCCAAGCAGGTCGCGAGGCACATTTTTTGCAACATCATCCAATCAGGGTGCATTCCCTGGCAATTCACATGGACGCGCATTGCTACGACCAGCATAGTTAAGACCAGACATAAGCCGTGTTGGTGCAACAGGCGTAAGTCCATGGTCTTAACTAAGACCGACGTAGGAGTTACGACCAGGCATAGTTAAGACCAGTTGGTGCAACCGGCCCCTGGACTCCAGATGATGGTGAACACTGAACAGACTAACTTAGATACAGACATGTACCAGACAGTGTTGGGCTTGTGGCTGATGGTCGTCTGTTGCCTGCCTGATTGAAATGGGACAGACCTGTGCTGGCGTGTGTTTATGGTCCGAACTGTAGCCTGCTGCTGACCCACTGGGCTGCAATGGAGAATGTTACAATTATTAAAGGACGCTAAGATTCTAAAGGTCCTTAGACACCGAGCACGTTTTTTTCGTGCGATTAATTCGCACGTCAATAATATTTTCCGAACCTATATCAGTCAATGCAACCGTGCATACCGACGGCGAAGTTTCGCTGAGCGTTATTGCGGTGTTTATTTTTTCGAACCACGTTCGATTTTTCAGAAATTCGCTTCCGACGTGTACACATCTGTGGCTGTGATTGACAGGTGGGTCAAAACTCGCATCGCAATTTCGTGCCGTATATTCGCATCGCTCTTGATGTGTAAGGACCTTTAGCGTTAATTAAAGACTCTCTAAGACTCGCTAAGACACTTAAAGACTCGCTAAGACTGAACACTTTGCAAGGAAGAAGGCAAATGAGGCTGAACAAGAAGGCAGCAAGATGTGGACTTCCAAATGATTTACATTTTGTTTTGTTTTTACATTTCAATATGGAAATCGACTATAACGTCTGAAAAGAAGTGTTTGATTCCCACTTCCACTTACAGATAATATGATGGTGTTATTATGTTACCCATAAGAGTGACGGTATCAATAAGGTCAGAAGGACGCCATGACACTGACTGCTGTGAAGAAGGATGAAGTAATTGTCACAGACACAGCTGGTAGGAAGAATACCTGAAGGGCTGTTAGAGGAAGTCATGAAGTGTGTATGTGTGTTCTTACTTCTTTGCTCCCTACCTGGGAAGCTTCCTAATAAGCTTCCTTGTTTTGTTTGGCTGGAGCAGAGAAACGACTGGTTTGAGACGGACGTGACAGCAGTTAATGTTACAAACTGCTTTTTCATAAACACCTTCAAAGAAACGATGGAAATGTGCTGCTAGCTGCTTATCTTCTGATTGCTGGCTCTGAAATAGTAAGATGTGTTTTCGGTCTCCAGAGAATGGCTAGTAAACTACACCAGGAAGCTCTGCCTGGCCGCTCATATTATATATTAAATAAATCATATTAGATGTTTATTTTATTTTATTTTTTACCATAATTTTGGAGACTTTTTCTCAAACGGGAAACTTGTGCCCGGGGAGTTTTGTTCTCCTTTGCTGTGTTGTGGGATTTCCTACTCCCAGTGTATGCCCCGCCCCCCATATCTGCTAAGACAACTAAGGATGGTTTCTATGTGACGACTACAGCTTCCTACCTAGAAACGCTTGAAAGCCTGCTTGGTTTTGAGACGGGTGATGTGTCGCTGTCAGTAACTGCTGTTAAGCCAACCAGTCTGTCAGTAACTGCTGTTAAGCCAACCAGCCTGTCAGTAACTGCTGTTAAGCCAACCAGTCTGTCAGTAAGCCAGAAACCACCAGACAGCCGGTCAGTGAGTCAGTTAGTCAGCCTGTCAGGCAGGCAGGCAGTAAGTAGTTAACTGAAGCCGATTCCTGATGGATTGAAGCAGAGGGATTACAGCAGATTGCAGTAGGAGTAGCATTCATTGAGTGAGTCAGCATAGTGAAGTCAGCTGGTCTGCCTGGTAGGTAGGTGTGCTAACTGCCTGTGTGCTAACCTGGGTGGTGTAGCAACAAGACCTACCGAGCCGTAACACTCCTGATCGCTGCCTGTGGGACGACCTGCTTCAGTGAAAGTTCAATCAAAAATAAATACAATAAAAACCTCCATATCTCCCAGTCAACTGATTTCAACAACTACATGTAACAGTAACAGTGTTCCCCCTACCATTCTACAAGCCTGGCGGGCCCGCCAGGCCACACGGTTCAGCTATATTTAGAATCGGGAGAGACCATAGAACATTTCACTCGGACTAAAACAAAACAAAAAAACATTGAAAAAATATGTTCTTTAAATCCGTTTTTTTTTTTTTTTTTTTTTACGTTTTGGTCCAAGTGAACTGTTATGCAGTCTCTCCTGTTTCTAAATATATCTGAACCATTTGGTTTGAACAAGTACAACTATTTTTACAAGCATTTTACGAAATGTCTATGGGAAAATAAATGGTGGATGAAAATCTCTGGTACAGTCAGTGCTGAAGCAGGAAGTGACTTTTGTTCACTTTGGCTCTCTGTTGGCCCTGTACACTCAGTCTCTGCCTGGTGCTACATACCAGGAGAGAGCTGTTGTCCAGTATCAGTGTTCCACAGCATGGTAATGGCTTCAATCTAAATACCAACACACTGCATTGGAACTCTGTTACACTGCTGTGTGTGTGTGTGTGTGTGTGTGTGTGTGTGTGTGTGTGTGTGTGAAGCAGTAAGATAGCGTTGGCAGGATAAGCCTCCCTGGCACACTCATTCTGGTAGGATGGTGATAGGAACACTCATGTTTTTTTTGCTCACTTTTTTATTGATTCCAGGGGGACTTACAGTAGAGGAGGGTGGGATTGATGCAGCACAGTATTGAGATATTTTTGTGGCAACATCAGGGCTTCCCTTAGCCGGCAATTGCCGTTTTTTGGCCGGTATTTGTTGCCGTGGGCCAACAGATTCCTCGTATAAAATAGCCTAATATAGCCTAAGTGATGTTGCCAAATTACGCTGATACACTACGTTACTGCATGCTGCAGAGCTCTCTCTGGGTCTGGGACACTTCCCCCCCAGCCGGCTGGTCATGGGAGGGAACCGTTCACTTGGCCAGTCATATGCCAGTGATGGATACAGTCCTGCCCAATCGGTAACGACTTTGCGATCAGACAACACGGGAGGCGCAGCCCATTTTTCGAACCACACTCTCATTGGTGCTACGACCTGTCACTCATTCAATTTCACCCCCCTAGACGCGCCCACCAAACCCCAGCAGTGGCTGTGAAGTGGTACAGACTCATTACATGTAGTATGGGGAGCGCAGCGATTCAACATAATATGTGAGTCTGGGGAGAGACTACCAAATAGGCTACAACTTAAGTAAATGTAGATTTAATTAGGGCTGCTTGATAAATCGATTTTGAATCGTAATCGAATTAATTACTTAGGACGATGTTAAAAAGATGAAAATCGTAAAATCGGCTCTCTGTCATGTGCGCGTGCTGCTACTCGTCCTTTCTCCCCTGCTGTAAAGTCCCTCTGGAGGCTGTGACTACTGCTGGCTACTAAAGACAGCAGCAATGAACTTATTTCAACCCCTCCAAAAAGCACAGTGTGTGAGCACTGAGCAGCGTGTTGCACTGCGGGCTGTGCAAGATAACGATTACCACAACACGCACGCGCGCGCACGAACAAAGACGTTATCACCGGACGCTGAAATGCTGCCTTAGTTCACATAACACGTGAGGCCACCGAGTAACGTTACCAAGACTCGCCTCCAAAAGCGCAAATCCACCAGTGTCAAGTGACTGCAGGTTAGCAAGCAACAGCCAGGAAGTTAGGCATAGCAAGTTAGGCTAAAACAGGAAGTTGGGTTGTTCTGCCTTCAGAGTAAAAGCGTAATTTGTCACTTGTGAAAAAAATAGGGAAAAAAGAGCTCTGCAAGGCAACAAATGTGTAGAGAAGTATAATGGTATAAAAAAATCAAAATCGAAATAAATTTTTAGGCAAAATCGAACAGCCCTAGACTTAATATGTTTTCGCCCCCCCCCCCCCCCCCGCTATTATGTCGAGTGGTGAACAAAGGAAAAATATAGCAGACGCTGTGTCTTCAACTGTAGCGCACCATTCAAAAGCCGCACACTGCAGCAACAGTCCCGGCAGCCAGCGCCGCAGCAACAGTACCGCCAGCCAGCGCTGAGCCCGCTTTCGGCTTGACGCAGGAGGAAACCGAAATGTCAAAGCAGTCGTCCCTCAGCCAGTTCTTTAAATCTAACGATGGTGCAACTACAAGTCCTTCAGCCGAGGCCAGCAAGACGGCAGAAAAGCATCAAGCATCTGCTATTCCTCCTCAAGAAGAAACTGAAGCGCGGCCGCCGCCAAAAGCGAAAAAGACAAAAAGATGAACCCAGAACGGCAGGAGTTCACATGGGGACGTGAAAAGACTAAATGTTCTGCACCATCTGTGAGAAGGCAGGTAGGAAAAACGGCTTCACCAAAGGTCAATTTGAAAACATCTGCACTTACAAAACACATCGACCACACATCAGCTGTTAATTTGATAGCCTATTTGTTGGATGATTGGATCATAGCATTTATTTTTTGTGTTTTATTGCCGTTTAAATGTTGGCTATATATTATAGTTCTTAACGGGCCTGTAAATTCAAACCCAAATCTATTAATTAATTAAGGAGCGGTATGCGGCACCCGCGGCTCCCCTTGAACTTGTAAGGGCAGATCACAGTGAATAGATAATTATTTTGAAATAAACGCCAACAAAAAATATTTAAAATTAAGATTTTGTTTGCTAAAAATATGTTATGCATTTAAGAAATTATTACATCTATCTTTTTTCAATATATTTTGACTAGCCGGTAAATACTCTGTATGCCCGGAATTCTGGAATGTTACCGGCTGCATTTGCCATCCAGAAAAAAGTCGACCGGAATGCCTGGGCAAAATATCGTATATCGCACGAATGCCAAGTATCGCAATATTTTATTATATAAATTGTCAGGTGCATACAACATTTATGACTAGGGATGCACGATATATATTGAACCGATAAATTATTGTCCAATCATGAGAAATCTATCTTTATCGGCTGTTATTGTTTCGGCTTCATATTAGAGCCCGACCGATATATCGGTCCACCGATATTATCGGTCGATAAAGTTTATTGATAAGCTGTAAAATATCCTGCCTACATTACATATCTCAAGTCATGTCAAGTCATATCTTTGTCAAGTGTTTGATATTTGAGGGATCATTGCAAAATAATGGTGTACTAATATAATGTGTATAATATAAGAATATCGACCGATATATCTATATCGGTATTTTTTTAATACCTAATGTCGGTATCGGCATCTGCCTCAAAAATCCAGTATCGGTCGGGCTCTACTTTAATAATAATAATAATAATAATAATAATAATAATAATGATAAAATAATAATAACTTGGATTTACTGTATATAGTGCCAACCTAGTTGGCAGGTGAAGAGGGACATGGTGTAGATCTGTCAGCAGTCAGCCCTGCAGGCTGTAGGCTTCTCCTTTTCAACATATCCTCAGTGAGGAAACGGATGCTGTCGACACAGTCTGGCTGCTCTCCACCTCTGAGCGAGCCAGCCAACCACCACACCAGATGATGAGGAGTGTTAGGTCGTTTCAAGGAACTAGTTGAGGTGCAGTTGATGCATCTCTCCTGACGCTCCACCGCCTCAGAACCATATCTACACAGTTAGTTTCCTGCCCTGATCACCTCCTTAGTGATTTAAGGCATCACTAGTAGCCCAACATGATACCAGTTAAAGCCCTCCTCCAGTCAGTTTTCCTACCTGTATCACCGGCGTCAAATGAAAACGTTCTAATATCTATGTTGTAGGGCTGCACTTTTCCTCATATGCAACTTTTCCTCATATCGTGCAGCCCTACTATGTTGCACATCATCATTTGTGCCAAAGAACTGACATTGATCAGAACTGAAGGCTAATAGTTTGTTCCACTGCAACATCATCATGACTGCAGCACTGCTGTCAACAAATCGGCTTGGCCCCTTCTCTTGCCTTGTTCCGCTGTATTACCAAACAGAAGAAGGGGGCAGGTCAGTTGACTTGCATCCAGTTTGTTGTGTAGCTAAGGCTAGGCTAGCCTAGCAGATATTGATCTGATTTCAAGATTATGGACGATTCATTTGAATTCAATTGAGCGTAAGTAATAGGGCTGTGGCGATTCACTTATCTCCCGATTCGATACTATCACGATTCTTGGGTGCCGATTCGATTTATATTGCGATTCTTAACACGTTCACTGCCGTGGACGAGATATCTCGTCAAGCAGAAACCAACGGTTGACTGCCAATGACGAGATATCTCGTCCAAAAAAAAAAAATTTTTTTTGACGGTGGGACGTCGATCAACCCCTTTTACATCTCCTATTAAAATATGGGAGGTATTGAATGTGTATAATCTATTTTACCGACCCACTAAGTGGCGACAGTGCTCTCCAGACGAGAGAAAGCCAAGCAAAAACAGCCGTGTGAGGAAGCCATTCTCATGAAAATGGATTGGCGAAAACGCTTTCGCGCAGGGAGCTGGCGGTGGGGGATTGCAAATTTGCATAATAAATTATGGGTGCAACACACTTTGAAACACGCAGCATAAATAAGACCAGAATCGCAAAAGCTTCATCAAAGCTCTCAACCGAAACCCCAAGAAACGAGCGAGCCCATCCAGACTCGCCCAAAGAGCGGCCGCCAGCAGACAGGCAGCAGCAGCAGCAGCAGAAACTCGCTTGTGACACGCCCGCTGCAGAGCCAGGGAGGCAGGAGGAGAACACACACGGAGGGAGGAGTTTGAAGGAGAGGGGGGTTTCCTGCTGTTATGGAGGAAATTACTGTTCAAAACTATTGTTTAGATGTCTGACGTCTTACTGATGCCAAAAATGAATGGTTAAAGTGACTGTTCTATCGAATTTCACAAAAAGCCATTTATCTCAGCTTAAATTTTCAGACGCTGAAACCATGCTGTATTCAAGTGCTAATGCCTACATAACTACTAACTCTACAAACTAACTCTTTTAGACAGAGAAAGCACACATTCTATTAGTTCTTTTGAGATATTTTGTGTTCACAAAATCTTAGCAGAAAATAATCCTTGGCTCTTGAAAGATGAGCCAGAATCCTCAAAAAAAACCTTTGGCAGAAGCTACCTACAGTAAAAAGAAAAACGGCTGGCAGTGAATGTGTTAAGTATTGCGATTCTACGATTATTGCGATTCGATATTACGATTTATTGCGATTTTTGTTTATTTTTTTCTTTTATTTTTTCAGTTTGCTTTTTTACACTAGATTAGAACATGGGAAAAGTTGAATCATACACTAGAGACTGTATATTATATCATGAGTAGGGCTGGGCGATATAGTTAAAAACAGGGGCAGACTGGGATCATAATTCAGGCCGGGCATTAGATACCACGCAGGCCAGGCCGATATGGGCGGACGCGCATGAGATTTGGGCCGTTTGAAGCCCAATTTGGGCCGTTTGAAGCCAGATTTGGGCCGTTTGAAGTCCAATTTTACAATGAGATGCACCCACTTTAACCCTGAAGTGTAATTATTACTTCAGACTAACTAATAAAGTAATAAAACCACTAGTAAACCAGTAGGCGGCGCCTGGCCTGCTGTTCAGTGAGTGGCCTGACTGCAAGCACCCAAAAAAAAAATATATATATTTTTATTTTTTATTTTTTGCGATGATCGATTCTGGAATAAAAGATTGATTCAAAAAATCGTGACATTAAAAATCGCGATACTTAGGTGAATCGATTTTTCCCCCCACCCCTAGTAAGTAAGGTCTCAAACCACGTGATGATGACTTCTCCACGTCCTCCGGTAGGCGTCGACACGTGACAGTTACGTCGATGAGTTGAAGGAGAGAGACAGAGAGAGAAGTGAGCCTGAAAAAGAGAGAGGAACAGAAAAGAGAGACAGAGCGATTGGAAGAGAGAAAGCAAAGACGGAGAGATGGAGAGAGAGAATCTGAAAGATAGACGGACAGATGGAGAGAGAGAATCGGAAAGATGGAGAGACGGACAGATGGAGAGAGAGAGAGAGCAGCTTCCTGTGACGCCACAATATGTGGCAGGAGAGTTTTTACTGGCTGACTGAACAGGGAAGGAATTCTCTCTCGCTCACTCCACACACACACACACACACACACACACACACACACACACACACACACACACACACACACACACACACACACACACACGATTATCCAGGTTAGTGGGTCAGTCAGTCAACCAGTGTGTGATGGTTGAGTCATAAGCCAGGCAGCATGCATCAGCTCACCAGGCCTTCAGCAGGCAGAAACCAGACGGCTAGTAAGTCAGACCTCCTGTACACCTGCCATTAAGATGTGTTTTGGCTGATCAGAAACCAGGCGGTCAGTAAATCAGATCTCTACACCTGCCATTAAGATGTGTTTTGGCTGATCAGAAACCAGATGGTCAGTAAATCAGATCTCTACACCTGCCATTAAGATGTGTTTTGAATGATCAGATTGCAATGGGGTAGTGCTTGACCACATCAAAGTACAGGTGTAAATGCAACCAAGATACACAGACGGATTGTGAGCTGATCGGTTAAACGACCTCCGTAGGTGGTCAGGGACACATTGTGACCACATTGAAGTGAACACAAGTGTAAAATGCAAATGCATTGTCAATCCACATACACCAACATTCACCGCTGCCTTTCTGCTGCTCTATGCATGGAGATTGACATTTGAAATGCTAATTCAGTCACTGAGAGATACAGGAGTTATTCTCACGCGCACGCACGCACGCACGCACGCACGCACGCACGCACACACACACACACACACACACACACACACAAGGGCTGTCAATCTTCCTCCATAATCCAATTCGATTTTCTGTGGCTTTATTATTTTAATATTTGATTTTATTAAATTTCTTATGAATTCTTTATGAATAAAAATTTAAAAAATAAAACCGATAAAGTAAACATTTTTATTTTGTTTCGGTCAGAGTGAAATGTTATGTCTCTCCTGATTCTAAACATAGTCGAATCGCTTGGTTTGACCAAGTAAAACTATTTTTATAAGCATTTTAAGAAATGTAGATGTGGAAAATGAATGGCGGATGAAATCCCTTGCTTTGTATGCTGAATGCAGAAGAGGGCGTGACTTTGGTGCTGCTATGTGATCCCATGGATGTAGGCTATTAAAAATAACGGGACATAAATTAATGTTTGCAAGTAACGTTACAATGAAATCCCTACAGGGAGCTTTTAAACTGCTTATGAAATACTGCTACGTGCCTCTACGAGTAAATCAGCGAGGGGTTTGGATATTTCTTTATCATTATTTACATGCCTGCGCACCGCTCAGTCAGGACTGGAGTAGGGCTGCCACTGACCATTTTATTTATTTTCATAATCGATTAACACATTAAGTGCCATAGACGACCTAACTCGTCTTACATAATCCAGCGCTTAAGTGCCAAGGACGGACTAACTCGTCTTACATAAAGATTTTTTTTTTTTGACGGTGGGACATCAATCAACCCCTTTTACATCTTTGAGATAACTATTTGGAGCAAGAGCATGTGTGTAATCTATTTTACCGACCACTAAGTGGCGACAGAGACCGAGAGAAGCCACAGCCATGGGACCCAAAAGCCACGGGACCAAAAGCAGCCGCCTCTTCGATGGCGATTTTACAGTCAGAAGCCCGAGACACACACACAGAACGGACAGAGATCCCTTCCCCCCAGAGCCGCGCAGCAACGCGCGAACACACACACACACACACACACACACACACACACACACACACACACACACACACACACACACACCGCGGTAGCAAGCCATTCAAGGAAATGGCGACGCGATTTTACAGTAATCCATTTCAGACTCGTCTTGCCCGACAGGCAGACAGGCAGGCAGGCAGCAGCAACGCGCTTCTGACACGCCCGCTGTTAGGAGGAAGGAGGAGAAGACACACGGAGGGAGGAGTTTGAATGAGAGGGGTGTTTCCTGTTGTTATGGAGGAAATTACTGTTCAAAACTATTGTTTAGAATGTCTGACGGTCTTACTGATGCCAAAAATGAATGGTTAAAGTGACTGTTTCACAAAAAGCCATTTATCTCTGAATAAATTTCCAGACGCTGAAACCATGCTGTACTCAACGGCTAATATCTACATAACTACTAACTCTGCAAACTAACTCTTTTAGACAGAGAAAGCACACATTCTATTAGTTATTTTTAGATGATTGCTGTTCATGAATTCTTAACAGAAAAGAATCCTCGGCTGTTCTAAAATGAGCCAGAATCGTCAAAAACACCCCTGGCACAACTTACCTACAGGAATGAAAACATGGCTGGCATTCAATGTGTTAATCTGTCGACTCACATGACAGTCATTTCACAACTCGAGCTGAAACGCTTTGGGCTTTGGGGGAGGGGCCGAGCAAAGCAAGGGGTGCGCTTGATTTACAACATAAGACAGAACGAGAGTGACAAGAGCCGCAAAATCGTTGTATGTCGATTATCTTGTTTTAATAATCGTGGACAGCCCAAATCGTAATCATGATTAAAATTTGATTAATCGCCCAGCCCTATCGTGGAGCTTGGTTTCAGTGAGGGAAGCTAACTGCAGCTAATGGTGGAGCTTGGTTTCAGTGAAGGAAGCTAACTGCAGCTAATGGTGGAGCTTGGTTTCAGTGAGAGAAGGTAACTGCAGCTAATGGTGGAGCTTGGTTTCATTGAGGGAAGCTAACTGCAGCTAATGGTGGAGCTTGGTTTCAGTGAGGGGAGCTAACTGCAGCTAATGGTGGAGCTTGATTTCAGTGAGGGAAGCTAACTGCAGCTAATGGTGGAGCTTGGTTTCAGTGAGGGAAGCTAACGGCAGCTAATAGTGGAGCTTGGTTTCAGTGAGGGAAGCTAACTGCAGCTAATAGTGGAGCTTGGTTTCAGTGAGGGAAGCTAATGGCAGCTAATAGTGGAGCTTGGTTTCAGTGAGGGAAGCTAACGGCAGCTAATGGTGGAGCTTGGTTTCAGTGAGGGAAGCTAACTGCAGCTAATGGTGGAGCTTGATTTCAGTGAGGGAAGCTAACTGCAGCTAATGGTGGAGCTTGTTTCAGTGAGGGAAGCTAACTGCAGCTAATGGTGGAGCTTGGTTTCAGTGAGGGAAGCTAACTGCAGCTAATGGTGGAGCTTGGTTTCAGTGAGGGAAGCTAACTGCAGCTAATGGTGGAGCTTGGTTTCAGTGAGGGGAGCTAACTGCAGCTAATAGTGGAGCTTGGTTTCAGTGAGGGAAGCTAACGGCAGCTAATGGTGGAGCTTGGTTTCAGTGAGGGAAGCTAACTGCAGCTAATGGTGGAGCTTGATTTCAGTGAGGGAAGCTAACTGCAGCTAATGGTGGAGCTTGTTTCAGTGAGGGAAGCTAACTGCAGCTAATGGTGGAGCTTGGTTTCAGTGAGGGAAGCTAACTGCAGCTAATGGTGGAGCTTGGTTTCAGTGAGGGAAGCTAACTGCAGCTAATGGTGGAGCTTGGTTTCAGTGAGGGGAGCTAACTGCAGCTAATAGTGGAGCTTGGTTTCAGTGAGGGAAGCTAACGGCAGCTAATGGTGGAGCTTGGTTTCAGTGAGGGAAGCTAACGGCAGCTAATGGTGGAGCTTGGTTTCAGTGAAGGAAGCTAACTGCAGCTAATGGTGGAGCTTGGTTTCAGTGAAGGAAGCTAACTGCAGCTAATGGTGGAGCTTGGTTTCAGTGAGGGAAGCTAACGGCAGCTAATGGTGGAGCTTGGTTTCAGTGAAGGAAGCTAACTGCAGCTTATGGTGGAGCTTGGTTTCAGTGAGGGAAGCTAACTATGGTGGAGCTTGGTTTCAGTGAGGGAAGCTAACTGCAGCTAATGGTGGAGCTTGGTTTCAGTGAGGGAAGCTAACTGCAGCTTATGGTGGAGCTTGGTTTCAGTGAGGGAAGCTAACTGCAGTTAGCTTGCAGGCAGCTAATGGTGGAGCTTGGTTTCAGTGAGGGAAGCTAACTGCAGTTAGCTTGCAGCTAATGGTGGAGCTTGGTTTCAGTGAGGGAAGCTAACTGCAATGGAGCTGTGTTAAACTGAATGTGAAGCCAAGTGTTTGTGAATACTTTGTTCTGCTGCTCCTCTTGACATGAACACGGTGAAAATGAGCCACTCTTTGATTTACATTGTGTTCTTAAAGCAGCTGCTGATAAACTTTACATATCTGGCTCCATTCAGTAGTTCGTTGTGTTTTTCTTCTTGCTGGATAACCGGCCAATCATGGACGAGGTGACGTCACCTCCAGATGTTCCCAGTATCACGGACGGATGAGATCTGACAGCGATGCTTTAACTGCATCCAGATGTTAACACTGATCATATCTATATTATGTTTAGTTTATTTATGTTTTTACATTTGTATTTGGAACAGGGATGGTACATGTTATACAATACAATAAAGTTTATTTTCCATCACTTTCCAGTTTTTCAACATGAGCTTGTGAAAAAGAAAACGGAAAAATAAATAAGTAAAATATATATATATTTTTTACATATCCAGTGTGTATAAAATTGTAGAGACAACCAAGATACTGTTTGTATGAGTTATAATAACATAAAGAGAGAGAGAGGTAATGTTAATATTCTTTAGAAAATGGAGATTCCTTGTTGCATGTCTTCTTGGCTTTATGTGTGGTCCTGTTGGTTATATTTAGTGTTTTAACCCTACGTGTTTTCCATCCAGAATAAAGCTCTGGGAGATGAAATCTCCTGAGAGAGTTTGACCATACGAACCTTTCAAATCACTGGCAGCTGATGGAACGCTGAATCTCTTACAGGGTTTGTAAGTGCTGCTGTTTAAGTTGAGGTCAGTTTGTGTTTATTGATTCATGAATGAGGCCTGACCATAGATGGCCCAAACAGATCTTCTGAAGAGTCATTACAGTTGTGGTTGTCGCTGTTAGATGTGAAACAGATGAAAATGTTACGAGGTGCTCCGATCGATCGGCACAAAATATGCATCGGCCGATTTTGACCTCAAATATGCAATCGGCTGATTGCAGATATTACTTTATTGTTGCCGATTGCATAGCCGATCATGCTGCACGTGAGAAACATGAGGCAGCCCATTTCTCCGCAGAGTTAATTTGTGTATAAAAAACAACATTTTCATGTCTTCAATGTCTTATCGTGTAACTTTCATATTGTGCTCCAACGTTTATATCATTGTGTTGCAAATCACACACTTTGCTTTCGTCAGTGTTTTTTTACTCGCCTCCACACCGCACCAGACTCTAACACGCCCCTTGCATCTTTGAATCACACAAATCAGCTGGTGATTAGAGCAGACTCAGCAGAGAGAAGTTACCTCCAGTCCTCCCGCCTACCGAGGCATTTGCGTGGTGTTAAGTCCGCGTTTGATCCATATTTGCGTGTATTCTCGTAACGTTAATAGCTCCGGTTAGCTTTAGCTGCTTTAGCTCATAAATCTATAAAATAGTTTCCTTGGGTCGAAGTTATTTTTCTTGTGTAACAGGGAAATCCCGGAATGGAGTATTTTTGTTGAGTGAACTGAACTGCATTGAACTGGTAACATGGAAATCCCGAAGTGGAATGTTTTTGTTCCTTTATAAACTGAACTGAGGGAACTGGACTGACTATAAAGAACATTCTTCTAGCCATTTAGTTCAACACTAGGGCTGGGACGGATCACGGATAATCCGTGACCCGTACGGATCAGCCCCCACGGTTCGGCACACGGTTCGGAACGTCGTGGTCCGCGGACCCCCCCCCCCCCCCCCCCCTTCCGTTTCATTTAACGTTTAACGTTAGTGTATGAGAACGCCTGCAGCGCAGCCAGACACAGACAGGCATCATCATGGCAAGCACAAGTGAGCTTCCTCATCCCTTCGCTGTAAAGTCTCTCTGAAGGCTGTGGCTAGTGGCTACTAAAGACAGCAAACTTATTTCAACACCTCTGAAAAAGCACAGGAATGCGAGCAGCATGTTGCGCGCTGCACAAGATAGCGATCAACACGCACACACACACACACGCGCACACGTTTCACGAACACAATTCGGACGGTGAAATGTTGCCTTGGACACATAACAACAAAACAACACGTGGGGCCACCGAGTAGCATAACGTAGCATCAACGTTATGTTTCCAGACTCACCCGGTCTGGTCTGTACCCGTGTCATGTGACTACGTTAGCAAGCAACGGGCAGGAAGTTAGGCGCAGTGCCACCTAAAACAGGAAGTTGGGTTGTTTTGCCTTCAGAGTAAAAGCATAAATTGTGTCATGAGAAAAAAATATTTTTTGAGCTGTGCAGGGCAACAAATGGTTAGAGAAGTATAATAGTATTAAAAATTCAAATCGAAAATCTAATTTTGAGAGAAAAAATCTGATATAGCCTATTTATTTATTTTTTGCTGATCCGAAAAATCCGTGATCCGTGGCTCAAAATCCGTCACGCGATCCGATCCGTGGGTTTTCTGATCCGTCCCAGCCCTATTCAACACAGTCTTGTGCTCCAATTATCGTTGGCATCCTTTAGCCTACACAGTATAAAATATTGATGTAGAAAAAAATAAAATGTGCTGCACTTTCAATTTGATGCATGAAATGTAGGCCTATATGTAAAATGGAAACTGTTCTATAACTATAATAGACTGCTATAGCTGCTTAAACCGATCACTCGTGATCGTTTAGGCAGATATTTCTCATAGGCTGATCGGTGATCGGTGGCAAAAAACGTGATCGGAGCACCCTTATGTCAGACGCTCCCTGGCTGTCAGACAGGCTGTATGTCAGACGCTCCCTGGCTGTCAGACAGGCTGTATGTCAGACGCTCCCTGGCTGTCAGACAGGCTGTATGTCAGACTCTCCCTGGCTGTCAGACAGGCTGTATGTCAGAAGCTCCCTGGCTGTCAGACAGGCTGTATGTCAGACTCTCCCTGGCTGTCAGACAGGCTGTATGTCAGACTCTCCCTGGCTGTCAGACAGGCTGTATGTCAGAAGCTCCCTGGCTGTCAGACAGGCTGTATGTCAGACGCTCCCTGGCTGTCAGACAGGCTTTATGTCAGACTCTCCCTGGCTGTCAGACAGGCTGTATGTCAGAAGCTCCCTGGCTGTCAGACAGGCTGTATGTCAGACTCTCCCTGGCTGTCAGACAGGCTGTATGTCAGACGCTCCCTGGCTGTCAGACAGGCTGTATGTCAGACTCTCCCTGGCTGTCAGACAGGCTGTATGTCAGACTCTCCCTGGCTGTCAGACAGGCTGTATGTCAGAAGCTCCCTGGCTGTCAGACAGGCTGTATGTCAGACTCTCCCTGGCTGTCAGACAGGCTTTATGTCAGACTCTCCCTGGCTGTCAGACAGGCTGTATGTCAGACTCTCCCTGGCTGTCAGACAGGCTGTATGTTAGACTCTCCCTGGCTGTTAGACAGGCTGTATGTCAGACGCTCCCTGGCTGTCAGACAGGCTGTATGTCAGAAGCTCCCTGGCTGTCAGACAGGCTGTATGTCAGACTCTCCCTGGCTGTCAGACAGGCTGTATGTCAGACTCTCCCTGGCTGTCAGACAGGCTGTATGTCAGACTCTCCCTGCCTGTCAGACAGGCTGTATGTTAGACTCTCCCTGCCTGTCAGACAGGCTGTATGTCAGACAGGCTGTATGTCAGACTCTCCCTGCCTGTCAGACAGGCTGTATGTCAGACTCTCCCTGGCTGTCAGACAGGCTGTATGTTAGACTCTCCCTGGCTGTCAGACAGGCTGTATGTTAGACTCTCCCTGGCTGTCAGACAGGCTGTATGTCAGACTCTCCCTGGCTGTCAGACAGGCTGTATGTTAGACTCTCCCTGGCTGTCAGACAGGCTGTATGTCAGACTCTCCCTGGCTGTCAGACAGGCTGTATGTCAGACTCTCCCTGGCTGTCAGACAGGCTGTATGTCAGACTCTCCCTGGCTGTCAGACAGGCTGTATGTCAGACGCTCCCTGGCTGTCAGACAGGCTGTATGTCAGACGCTCCCTGGCTGTCAGACAGGCTGTATGTTAGACTCTCCCTGGCTGTCAGACAGGCTGTATGTCAGACTCTCCCTGGCTGTCAGACAGAGGAGGTGTGTTGTGACGGAGCGTGCTGCTGACTAACGACTGCACGGCTTCAACATGTTGTCCTCTACCCCCTTACCTCATGACTCTGTGTGTGTGTGTCAAAGGCAGGATGTATGTACCTGGCATGTTGATTATGACAACTGGCTATGGCTGTGTCTAATGTGTGACGCAAAGTGTGTGTGTGTGTGTGTGTGTGTGTGTGTTTTTGTGTGTGTGTTGTTGCTGGGTGAAAAGCTCTATAGTTAGGTCCCTCCCTCCCTGTCTCCGGGTTACCATGGGGACAGGAGGTAGCTGTCAGTGTGTGTGTGTGTGTGTGTCTGCAGTCATCACGAGCAGTGAAGAGGTAGCTTTTTGAAGCACAGTAGTCAGCTAACCAGCCGGTAAACCAGTCAGTCAGGGGTTCTCTCTCTCTCTTTCCCTCTCTCTCTCTCTTTCCCTCTCGTTCCCTCTCTCTGTCTCTCTCTCTGTGTCTCTCTCGTTCCCTCTCTCTGTCTCTCTCTGTCTCTCTCCCTCTCTTTCCCTCTTTCTCTCTCTGTCTCTCTCTGTCTCTCTCTCTCTTTCCCTCTCTTTCCCTCTTTCTCTCTCTGTCTCTCTCTGTCTCTCTCTCTCTTTCCCTCTCTTTCCCTCTTTCTCTCTCTGTCTCTCTCTCTGTCTCTCTCTCGTTCCCTCTCTCTGTCTCTCTCTGTCTCTCTCTCTCTTTCCCTCTCTTTCCCTCTTTCTCTCTCTGTCTCTCGTTCCCTCTCTCTGTCTCTCTCTGTCTCTCTCTCTCTTTCCCTCTCTTTCTCTGTCTCTCTGTCTCTCTCTCTCTTTCCCTCTCTTTCCCTCTTTCTCTCTCTGTCTCTCTCTCGTTCCCTCTCTCTGTCTCTCTCTCTCTTTCCCTCTCTCTCCGTCTTTCTCTCTCTCCGTCTTTCTCTCTCTCCTCTGTCTCTGGCTGATGGACAGTGGTTTTCAGTCAGGATGGAGGGATGAGAACAGATGACTGGAACTCCTGGATGGACAGACAGGCCCACAGCGTCTGGATCAGATGGCAAACTGTCTCCGTGTGTGTGTGTGTGTGTGTGTGCGCGCGTGCACGCGTGTGTATGTAGCATGGCTAATTGTACGTCTTAGTTTCAGACAGAGTGTCTGTATATTGCCTCAGATGTGTGTGTGTGCATGTGGGGTTCTATGCCATGTGTGTGTGTTGTATGCGCACCATAGTTCTCAGTCTGTGTGTGTAAATGTGTAATTGTATGACTTCATTCTGTGTGTGTGTGTGTGTGTGTGTGTGTGTGTGTGTGTGTGAATAGGTAATTGACTCTGTTCTGTGTGTAAGAATGGAGTGTTATTGTTTTCGAGCTGGTTGCTGGCTGGTGCTTTACTACTGAGCTGATGATGTCATCCACATGGTTACTGAGCTGATGATGTCATCCACATGGTGTTTTGCTTACTACTGAGCTGATGATGTCATCCACATGGTGTTTTACTTACTACTGAGCTGATGATGTCATCCACATGGTGTTTTACTTACTACTGAGCTGATGATGTCATCCACATGGTGTTTTACTTACTACTGAGCTGATGATGTCATCCACATGGTGTTTACTTACTACTGAGCTGATGATGTCATCCACATGGTGTTTTACTTACTACTGAGCTGATGATGTCATCCACATGGTGTTTTACTTACTACTGAGCTGATGATGTCATCCACATGGTGTTTTACTTACTACTGAGCTGATGATGTCATCCACATGGTGTTTTACTTACTACTGAGCTGATGATGTCATCCACATGGTGTTTACTTACTACTGAGCTAGGGCTGCACGATATATCGTTTACACATCGACATTGCGATGTGCGCATGCGCGATAGTCACATCGCAGGACGTGCGATGTCAAAAGCAAATTAACTCCTCATGTTGCTTGATAAACTCTCACTTTAGGGGTAGCCTACTGAGTGAAATGCAGGCTCTCTCAAAGGAGAGAGACGCCCCGCTACTGTACTCACTCATTTAGTGCTTAGCTTCAACACAACAAACATGCACAGAGACCTAAATTGAATTATCTTTTGCTTATGTTGCGTTGCTGACAGACAGTAGCCCGTCTGTAAACGATGTGGTTGTGGAGGCGGACTTGTCCAGTTTGCAGCGCACTCGCATACAGCAGGCTGGCTGCTGTAACTCAACATGTCCGTGGAGTGGAGATATTTACTCTTGAAACACCAAAAAGCAAGACCGCAACTTATGACACGAAGGCTGATTACTGAGAAGTTGTCCGTGTTATCACTGTGGCTGTCTCTCCCCTTCAAGTCTCTGATGTTGCATCACATGATAGCAGTAACGTTACGGTAGAGTTAATCATACATAGCGACTTATTTACACAAAACATGTCAGTGAAAATAAAAAGAGAAGAGACATATCTGGGCAATTAAATGTATATTTATTACTTTTCACGAATGAATTGTTTGTCACCGGTCGGCTGCATGTGAATCCTCGTCTCTCTGTACTGCCAGCCTTGCACTCAAAAACCGGAACTCCGCAGATGCGGAGTGTACCACTTGGTCGTTTCTGGAGGGGGTTTCCGGGGGGTCAGACCAAGTGTGTAAAGTGGCAGGGGTGTTTCATTGTTGATTTATTGAAACGTTAGAAGAACGAAAGAAGTTGAAAGCAGTGATTATAATCAATGAAATCTAATGTTTTTCTGCAAATAGCATCATTGGGAGGTAGATTCTGGCACTCAATATTAGGGGTGGGCAATATATCAATTGTATATCAATATTGTGATATGAGACTATATGGTCTTAGATGTTGGATATGGTAATATGGTGATACAGCATACATGTTGTCTTTCCCTGGTTTTAAAGGCTGCATTACACTAAGTGAAGTGTAGGCTAGTGACATTTTAAAGTAGAATGTCATAACTTACTCACTTTTTCATGTATGTAGCCTAAGTCATGGAAATCCATTGGTCAAAATGTGTATGCACCCTGATAGATGACGCTCTGAGGCCTACAGTATAGGCGACAGCCCAGTGGTTGAGAAACATTAAAATACCTAATTTCCCCTCCAAAATCAGATGGACTCCTCTACAAAATCATCCCAATCATTCTAGAAGTATTCTTTTCTTTAAAATAGAGCTATTCTGGTAATCTGGTGAAAATCTGTATTTTTTCATATCGCAATATATATCGCAGGGGCAGGGAATATCGCAATGTCAGTTTTTTCCAATATCGTGCAGCCCTATACTGAGCTGATGATGTCATCCACATGGTGTTTACTTACTACTGAGCTGATGATGTCATCCACATGGTGTTTACTTACTACTGAGCTGATGATGTCATCCACATGGTGTTTACTTACTACTGAGCTGATGATGTCATCCACATGGTTACTGAGCTGATGATGTCATCCACACGATGCTTTCTGAAGGCTGTGTAGAAACATTGAGGCAAATGAAAAGCATGTTGAGTGTGTTGTCATTCCTCCTGAGAGCAGCCATCATGCTCTGTTACACAGGCAGTCAGATGCTTTGAGACTTGAGGAGCTGGTGGAGCTGGTGGAAGGGCAGGAGGAGGAGGGCTGAAGCTATCGATGACTTTAGTAATCGACGAGTATTCCACCCATTATTCCATCGATTAATCGGATAAGAAATACTTTTGCTTTATTAAAGAGCAATAGTAAACAATGAATGTTTAAAAAAATCTCTGGTAGCCTATAGCTGTGTGGCTAAGTTTGCAGGTTCTCATGTGTTGCATGTTGTGTGTCAGTTCTACCTGCAGGTTCTCATGTGTTCCCTGTTGTGTGTCAGTTCCACCTGCAGGTTCTCATGTGTTCCCTGTTGTGTGTCAGTTCCACCTGCAGGTTCTCATGTGTTCCCTGTTGTGTGTCAGTTCTACCTGCAGGTTCTCATGTGTTCCCTGTTGTGTGTCAGTTCTACCTGCAGGACACTAAGAGCAGCAACGGGACCTTCATCAACAGCCAGAGGTTGAGTCGCGGCTCTGAGGAAAGTCCGCCCTGCGAGGTTCTGTCCGGTGACATCATCCAGTTCGGCGTCGACGTCACCGAGAACACACGCAAAGGTCTGACCAAGCACACGCAAACAACACGTGATGTAGTACTGTACACGCAAAGATCTGACCAAGCACACGCAAACAACACATGATGTAGTACTGTACACGCAAAGATCTGACCAAGCACACGCAAACAACACATGATGTAGTACTGTACACGCAAAGATCTGACCAAGCACACGCCAACAACACACGATGTAGTACTGTACACGCAAAGGTCTGACCAAGCACACGCAAACACATGATGTAGTACTGTACACGCAAAGGTCTGACCAAGCACACGCAAACAACACGTGATGTAGTACTGTACACGCAAAGATCTGTCATAACATTTCATAAGGTCTAGTACAGGTCAGGGTTCCCAAACCTTTCCCACCAAGTACCACTATTATATGTATGAAACCAGATTTCACAGGGACCACTTCCACTGCTTATACCAAAATGTTTCCCCCCATCAAATAAAAGTAGCTGATTTAACCATGCAATAGCATCAGAAAGGCTCAATAACAACATGAGAGGTGTGGTGTGTTGTGTTGTTAACATGTCTCTAACACTGTGTCTGCCTTCTGTCTTGTCTCCAGTCACCCATGGCTGCATCGTGTCAACTATCAAACTCTTCCTACCTGACGGGATGGAGGCCCGACGACGAGCCGAGTAAGCATTCTCATTGGTTAACACTGATACATGCAGCATTCTCATTGGTTAACACTGATGCATGCAGCATTCTCATTGGTTTACACTGAAACATGGAGCATTCTGTTGGGGTCCACTTGTAATTGTCATCAACGTGCTCGTAGGCGGAGTCAACAGTTGTTATTAAAACGCCATGTAATGTGCCGGCTGAGCATCCTTGTTTTTGCACAAATTAAACAAAGCACTCTAATTGGTTAACACTGATACACAAATCATTGTCATTAGTAGCAACCATCAATCAATCAATCAATCAATCAATCAATCAATCAATCAATCAATCAATCAATATCCTTTATTTAACCAGGTACAAAAACTCTTGAGATTAAAACCTCTTTTCCAAGAGCGACCTGGCCAAAACACGGCAATCACAAGAGCCAAGATAACTTACAAGAGAACATAACATTCTCATTGGTTAGCTAGCTGTGATGGATTGAGATTTTCATTGGTTAGTGCTACTAAAGTGAAGTATTCTGATTGGTTACTGCTAATAAAAAGATCATTATTATTGGACAGTATATTGGTAAAAAGCATTTCCATTGGCTAATCTGTTGCTAGCAGCTTGCTGACAATGTTATACTGACTGTATACTTATGCTCCTCTGGTGATATCTGATGCTATGACTGACTAGCTGCTCTCACACACGCGTGCAGGCTGCACACGCACGCACGCACACACACACACACACACACACACACACACACACACACACACACACACACACACACACAGTTTCTGCCTGTGTAGTGATGTGATTATTGTCAGTCTAATTGTTGACGAGGACAACTAACTGTAAGGGACATGGTGTGCAATCTATATCTACTCTATCTATCTATCTATCTATCTATCTATCTATCTATCTATCTATCTATCTATCTATATATCTATCTATCCATCCAAATGTATCGCAACTTTTAATCGAATTTTCAGAAAGTCGGCAAAAGAAAATGCGAAATAATGTGCGTTTCCATCCACTGCTATTTTGCGAATTATAGAGCTGTCAATCACCTGGTGTTTGAGGCTGTCTGAGCTGCTGATCAGCTGCTAGACCCGATATACAGCTCTGTTAAACACATCTAACGTTATTCATTTAAAGTTTCTTGGTGATCTACAAGTAGACAAAGGTACCGTAACGCCATTTCTGGATTACCAGGTGCGACTCGGCAAGCATAACGTTATAATCCACGGAGCAGAGAGTAAGTGAATACAATTTCATTCAATTCTAGAAGTGAGTCACCTTAAAGTTAATATCCCAGTCTTCTTCTGTTTACCACAGCGGGTATTGTGCTGCGTATTTACCATGATTTACCGTGTGTAGCTCTATTGTGTGGAGGCTACACACGCCATGTCATGTTTTGCAGTGATCAAGGCAAACTGTGTGGTTTTTGAAAGGAGAGACAACAGAATATCGCTTAATCTGTTTCCACCGCATGTTTCACATTTTCCTTTTATCGATACACCCGACTTTTCCGCCTCCCTCAAGCGTGAAAACTCTTTTGCCATATTTGGAGGTTTTTGCGAATTAGGCAGCGTTTCCACTCAGTTTCTTTTATGCACAAAATAATTTCGCATCATCATACTATCATGCGATGCGTTGCGAACAGTTGTATTATGATGCTACAGGCCTGGCGGGCCCGCCAGGCCTGTAGCATGGTAGGGGAAACACTGCTATATATCTATCTGCCTGTCTCTATCTATCTATCTATCTATCTATCTATCTATCTATCTATCTGAAGACATTAGAAAATGGGTCATTGTGTGTCATTTCATGGTTAGTTATTTCATAGTGCTATGTGTTATACTGTAGTGTTCTGGGTTGAATCTAAATTGGATTATATTCTGTTGTCCATCGTATACAAACCCTTCTGCCTGTGTGCTTCAATGGGCCTTACCAGACCAGCAGCTCACCCAGTGTGGAGCTCTCTACTGTACGTGTGTGTGTGTGTGTGTGTGTGTGTGTGTGTGGCCGGATGGCAGCACTGTGGGCAGTGCCATCTGCTGCTCTGACCTCCAGCTTTCAGTGTGGAAAACACGAGCTGACTGAAGCTCCTGCTTCTGCTGATGTGAACAGTTCATTTCCCAAACTTCACCATGCAACACTTCACTCTCACACATGAAAGCCTTTAATGTTGGTGTTCATTTACCTTTTAATGTTGGTGTTAAGCTAAAGAATGTCCCTGCTCCTCGGTGTTCAGCTTAGCCCTCTGCAGGTCTGCCTCACAATCGGGCTTTCACAGAATAGTCCATTATCAAAAGCATGGTTGTAGACCAGGGGTGCCCTGCCCAACCTTTTTTGACCCAAGATCTACTTTTCAAGTAGTCAGCCAGCCAGCTCTTGTCCCACAACCACTTGACATTCGGGCTGTGAATCTTCCCTGGCCTCACGATTCGATTCGATTACGATTCAGAGGGCTACGATTCCATTCGATTACGATTATCGATGCATCTCGATGCATCTCGATGCATCTTAAATCGATGCATCACTTTTTTCCCCCAATACATGATTTATTTTTTCTCACTTTCTTTTTTCTCACTGTGTGGCTACTTTAAAATAAAAGTGCATTTGGAATTGCATTGTATTATGATCCATAATTAACATAAACAACTGCATGTACTTCCATTATATTTTATTTGATTATTATTATTATTTTTATTTTTATTTATTTTTTAATCGATTTTTGACACCCCTCGCGATCGACCTGGGGTCAGTCCGCGGTCGACCAGTAGACCGCGATCGACTGGTTGGGCACCCCTGTTGTAGACTAATGGTTCCTCTGTGGCTTTAGCACCATGCAGTAATAACGCTTTACAAAGGAGCGAGTGGACACAGAACCTTGGGTGATGTTGAACATACATGTGTTGGAGCGATCATCATGTTCTATGTTCTGCCATCTGCCAGGTTAAATCAACACAGCTGATTGAAGGTATTCGAGAGGGAAGGACTCCCGCTCTCCCTGCAGCAGTGACGTTGTTGCTGAAGTCAAACTATATCTCCAGCTCAGACAAGCTTGCTGGGGTTTAGTCCACTCACATCGCTGTTCATGTCAAGGACTCTATTTCACCTACCCCCCATGTTGGTCCCACCTACATTAGTTAACCCTTCACTGGTTGTATTTAAGAGCTTTTGGAAGAGAATTGATCATTGTTATTGGGTAAAGTCATATGATATACTGTATCTCCCGCACCTAGTCGACTACTTTTTGGGTGTAGTTGGCTACTAAAAATGCAGCAATCGTGAATGCCTTTTCCTCACACCCTGTCATACATTCACTTTGTGTGTGTGTGTGTGTGAGAGAGAGTGTGTGTGTGTGTGTGTGTGTGTGTGTGTGTGTGTGTGTGTGTGTGTGTGTGTGTGTGTGTGTGTGTGTGTGTGTGTGTGAGTGAGTGAGAGAGAGAGAGAGAGAGTGAGTTTGTGTGTGTGTGAGAGAGAGAGTGTGTGTGTGTGTGTGTGAGATAGGGCTGTGAATCTTCACTGGCCTCACGATTCGATTCATTTATGATTCAGAGGGCTACGATTTGATTACGATTATCGATGCATCACTTTTTTCCCAATACATGATTTATTTTTTCTCACTTTCTTTTTTCTCACTGTGTGGCTACTTTTAAAATAAAAGAGCATTTGGAATTGCATTGTATTATGATCCATAATTAAAATAAACAACTGCATGTACTTCCATTATATTTTATTTGATTATTTATTTATTATTATTATTATTATTATTTTTATTTTTTTAATAATCGATTTATGACATTTGTGAATCGATGCAGAATCGTGCACGTCCGCATCTCGATGCATCTTATAATGGATTATT
>NC_139650.1:7544282-7556782 GCF_964638095.1 Poromitra crassiceps
TCATTTCTCCAAGTTTTATATTGAAAACTCAGACCCAGAAAGGATTGATACACTCACTGAAATCATTTCTCCAAGTTTTATATTGAAAACTCAGACCCAGAAAGGATTGATACACTCACAGAAATCATTTCTCCAAGTTTTATATTGAAAACTCAGACCCAGAAAGGATTGATACACTCACTGAAATCATTTCTCCAAGTTTTATATTGAAAACTCAGACCCAGAAAGGATTGATACACTCACTGAAATCATTTCTCCAAGTTTTATATTGAAAACTCAGACCCAGAAAGGATTGATACACTCACTGAAACCATTTCTCCAAGGCTGCCCGTCTGCATCTGGGAGATTGTTGCCAACTTTAGTTGATGATGGACGGTATTCACCATGTTGTTCAAAACGTACCCTTATCGTAAGGAATTTTATCACAGTTATCATTCAAACCGGTTATCAAGGACGTTGGATATTTCATAACCACTGGCGATCTGGGCGGGTGGTGCTTTTGAGTCTTTTGAAATTGACAGGGACTTGGCAAAGTGAGAAAACCCCACCCGCTCGTGCAGCACCTCGTTAGGAATCCAGTGCATCAGTCTTTCCCCCCCCCCACTGCAGAAAGTAGAGGCAGTGAAGAGCAGCAGAGAGGAGGAGCTTGTTTCTTATCACCGAGCGCCAGGAGGGAGGGAGGGAGGGAGGGAGGGGAGGGGTGGAGCTGTGGGCAAACTTTTTTGAAACTTGCGGAAGTAGAAGAGAGAAAAATAATTAGTTGTGGTTTGAGCAGAGGAGAGCAGAGGAGAGACACACACACAGAGTTGACCTTATGGAGTGAGTGGCAAGGAAGACGCACAGAAGAGAAGAGGGGGAAGAGGAAGAGACTGTTCTGTTGTGGAAGAAGCTCAGTCAGGCCGAGAGAGAGAGAGAGGGGCGGGTCGAGTCGTGGTGAACTTTGACCCCTGACAGCTCACCGTCCGACACCACACAACTCTGTTATCCACAGTCTAACCCAGGCTGGAGGTAGGAGGGCTGGGCAATATATCAGTATTATATCAATAGCGTGATATGAGACGAGATTTTGGATATCGTTATATCGGGATATGGCATAACTAAGTGTTGGTTACATTACGGGTGGTCATTATGGCCGAAAAAACGGACTAACATCAGATATGCAACACTGTTTGGATTTCACCTGCAATTAGCACTCATCGCCATAGGTGTCGCCAAAGAGAACGAAACGGAAATCTTCGAGATGATCACTTAACCCATTGATACCTGATGCAGCATTTGTGTGCGTATCCCTTTAAGACCACGAACCGCGTTAACGCGGTTCGTGGTCTTAAAGGGATACGCACACAAATGAGGGATATACACAGAAATGCTGCATCAGGTATCAATGGGTTAAAGGCTGCATTACAGTCAATTAATGTCATTTTTCTGAACTTAGCAGACTGTTCTAGCTGTTGTAATATTTACCTTTACCCACTTAGTCACTACTGGACTTGTTGACATGGTTGGAGCCTCCAGCACGCTCCTTAGTCTCATACCTTCTCAATCAAAACAAACCAGCTGCTCAAAGTTTCCAGCACTTAGTCCTTGTTGGATCATAGGCTTGTGCTGATATCCCATAAGATGGAAAATCACGATATTGACAAAATAACATTTCTTGTAGTTTATTATTATTGTTGTTGTTGTTGTTGTTAGCTTAGAAATTAGCTATAATTTACAATAGAGGGTATGCACACCCACTGGAAGACGCCCCCTCAATCAGGAATGAGTGTCAAATTGAGTGTCAAATTCCTCCCTGAGCAGCAGGTGTCACTTATCTAGGCTGATTACTGCATTCAAGCTCAGTCTTGCTGTGACTCAGTGGGCGTGACCCCACAGTGACTTCTGCCTCTGTGACATCACATGCATACCCTCTATTAAGAACATAAAATACAAAGAAAAGTCAACCCCAGGGATAATATTATATCCTGTTATTCCTGTCATGTAGAGTAGTAGTAAGTAAACAGTTTATTTATTTGAGCCTAAAAGTACAAATGTACATGTGGCAACAAGATGTATAATAAAAAAATGCATCAATAGTTATTTAAAACATGGAATACAGAATTACAGCTATAAAAAAAATATATATATATATACACACACATATATAATATTATATGTATTTATTTATTTATTTATTGGGGCTTAGCCCTCTTTATTAGATAGGACAGTAGGCAGACAGGAAAGGTGGGGAGAGAGAGGGGATGACTTGCGGTAAGGACCACGGGTCGGATTGGAACCCGGGTCGGCCCCCTGCAGGACTAAGGCTTTGTGGTACGTGTTCTTCCAGGTGAGCCACCGGGACGACCAAAGACCCAAAACCAACATATTTAAGACGGCCTGAAAGATGCAACAACATGACAAACCACAACACAAACTCATGACAGGCCTACACTGAGGATGTGTTTTAAAAGTCTGATCATGTGGGCAATCACGCTGTTTCTCTAACGCTCAGTACTGATGGCCACCTGATTTAAACCTGTTTAGTGGCAGATAGGACTCGTGTGTGTGTGTGTGTGTGTGTGTGTGTGTGTGTGTGTGTGTGTGTGTGTGCGTGTGCGTGCGGGTGTGTGTGTGTGTGCGTGCGTGCGTGCGTGTGTGTGTGTGTGTGTGTGTGTGCGTGCCCATGCATCTGTAGATGGAAACTCCTGCCAGTGTTTTCCACTCAGTCTCTGTTGGAGCACATGCAAAACACACACCGCTAGATCTGATCTGGAGTCTGGACTACTGACTACTTTGGACTGTGCGTGTGTGTGTGTGTGTGTGTGTGTGTGTGTGCGTGCACGCTTGCAAACTTGCTGTTGGAGTCTTGCGAGCCGTCGTTAAAGAACTGTAAATTGAGGTCGTTATACTGTGGACGTTTTGCACTGCTGTGCTGGCGTTGTGCCTGAGACTGCAGCATCTGGGTGGGAGGGAGAGCAGGGGCTGGGTGGGGGTGAATAGGGGGAGGGGGGTTGTGTGGGAAAAGGATGTGCGCTGGACTTGAACTTGTGACACTGAGTGCGTGTTGGGAGGTGTAACTGACATCACTCTAAAGGAGAATGTTTTAGAGTTACAGCATAGTCACTGTTAATCATAATTAACCGTTTAACCGTTGACTGACAATAAGAATATAATACTATACTTGAAACAGTTAAAAAACAAACAAAAATATTATTTTTGTTGTTGCAATGCATGGCAAAAGAAAACAGGCTATACTATAATGTATTTCTTAATAACTCATGCGGAAGACACATGCTATGTCACTGTGTGTCTTCACATTGTGTCTAAGTTACAACACATGTGATTTGGGAGACATTTCTGAATTTAATTTTTTTTTTTTTTTACTCATACCGGCAATCGTCCATTCTAAATAGTACATTTTAATCTTGTCTGTTAATGGTTAACGATCAGTTAACGACGGTCAGTTATTGGTCAGATTTCCCCCCCCCCCCCTAAATGACACCACAGCCACTCCTCTGCTGTGTTGGTGGTGATGTGGTCTGGCACGCCACACCGTTTGGTAGCTTCCCAACGCCCCACATTCGCCTCATTAACGTTAACGACAGCGTTTTTACCACACACACTCGTTCTGCTGCACCGTGCGAACCGTCACTACAGCAGCAAGCAGATGCTGCCTTCAGGTGCTGTCGGGAACATTGCGATTATGGGGTAGAGGGAGCTTGAATGACCCAATGAAGTGTTAAATACAAATGGGGGAAGTTAAATTGACATTCAAAGCAATGTTTGAACTAATTAGATCACATATTAATGAACTATTCTTTTAAATAAACGTTGGCATCAAGTACAAAATTGTAATTACTAATGAAAATCAATTACCCTCTCTCCAAATACAGTTGAATTGTTTTTACTGGCATTTACTGCCAAAGCTTTCGTCACGGTAATCAACTTTCTCTTGGCCTTCCTCTCCTCAGTCCAGTTGAAGCCAGTTGCATTAAACTGAACTGCATTGGCTCCATAGACTGTGTCTAGCATAGCTCCCACTCATTGGTTTTTAGACTCGCGTTTTGAAGCCTTGAGGTTGGCGTTTTCACCGTCGCCATCTTGGTTATTTGGAGCCAGAAGTGAGGTGAATTTGGATCAGAAGAGCCGCAGCACCGCCTGCTATTGATCTGTGATTGGCGAGCTGTGCAATCAATGGACAGCCAACCTGTCAATCACACCCTAAACCAGAGTCTGCTTAGTCATCTTCTTTACTCTAAATGGGAGCATAATTTACTAAATGAACATCATGCTGTATTGAAGAAGAGTTGAAACTAGCGATTGAGACCATAAACTCATTAAGAAAGTGTTTACTGAGGTCACAAATCAAGTGAGAAGTAGGGTCATTTTCCCATTGACTTCCGTACAATCGGGACTTATTTTTGCAGCCAGTGGAGTCACCCCCCTTGCAGGCCATTTGAAAGAATGCAGGTTGAAGTTACTTCCACATTGGCTTCACAAATGGAGCTACCAGCTATGGCTCTCTCGTCTATCTCTCTCTCTCTCTCTCTCTCTCTCTCTCTCTGTATCTCTCTCTCTCTCTCGCTCTGTCTTTCTCCCCACTTTTCTTTTCAAACGTGCTTTATTGACTTGAAATAGAAAAACAAAGCAGAAACCTAAACTAACATTGTAACCAGATTCACATTGCTGTTGTCAGATGTACTGTAACAACAAATAGTTCAATAATACACTACTAATTAATCATCAGTAGACAAATGTTTCTTTCCTGTCTGGAGTTGTACAAGATTTTTTTTTATTTGCGGAAAGGTTTTCTGAACTACTACCTAATATAATAATAATAGTATTATTTTGAGTTTAGGAAGCTTATTTTCTCTTATCGTTGATAGTTCTGTGCAGTAAGCTCTGCCTCTCTCTCTGTTGTTTCCTAGTTACAGATTAACAGAGAGTAAAGTTTACCTTCATTCCTGACCCCTGACTGTTCCCAGGGAAAATTATGGATTAACCCTTTAATTTCAGCCTGTGGTCTAGAGTCGAGGCTGTCGGGTATTGGCCGGATCGGGCTTAGTTTTCAAATAAATAATTGGGACTGTGGTAGGCCTGTGCAATATCCATATGGCAATATATCGCAATATTTTTTCTGCAATACTGTATCTCGATATTTCAGAAAGATATCGTGATATTGAAACTGAGTGAGTCTATCTGCACTTTTAAGAAAGGCTTAAAAAAATGGTTACAAACATCCGCACTTTAAACCGTTTTATCCTGTCTTTTTTAGTTCTTGAATTGGTTATTTATTTATGGTATAGCTGGTCTTTTATTTTATTGATTGATATGTTTAGTTCTAGTTTTTATTTTTTTATTTTGGTAAATTATAAACTGAGTTAGTAATTTATCTTTTAATGGAGTTGTATTAGTTTTAAATTATGTTCCCACTTGCACTTCTTTGTTACACGTATTTACGTTGTCTGTCTTGTCTCCATGGGGACCACAATGGAAATAAGCCTTCGGGCTTTATTGTGTTTTTATCCTCGGTGATATGTTGTCTTATGTCCTGTTTTTATCACCAAATAAAGTCAGTCAGTCAGTCAGTCATATATCGCTGTATGGAATTTTTTTGAACAGCAGTGTGTGTTCAGTGACATAAGAATACTTGTGCACTTTTATTTCAGTGTGTTTAGTAAGAGAATGCAACTGCAAATTTGCAAATATCGTTCTAATAAGTTAGAATGAAATGTTTTAATCAAATAGTTGTGACTCAATTTGACCACTGAGTTATCAATATAATATGATGTACATATTTATTACACTTACCTGGGTGGTACACAAAAAATAGTATTTTCAGCTGTATTTTTTTTTAAATTTCCAGTAAATTATGCAGAATATTGCAATATTTGGCAATATGTATCGTATCGTATCGTGACCCATATCATATCATGAGGAACTTGCCAATACGTAGCCATAGATCGATAGATAGATGGGAAAAAAGCACAATGTTTTAAAGTCCCTGGAAACCAAAATCCACAAAAACGTTCTAACTATGTTATTTAGGGTCTTATGTTAGTAATTTTGTGCCTCCGAAATTATTATACATTACTTTCAACCCAAAGCCTTAAAATCGACACTTTTCTACAAGATTCTACAAAGTACTTCCTCATTGAAGACAGCAGTGCGCGAGGTGCTAAAACGCAGGAGCTTATGACGTCATAAGCTCTATATAACCTTTGTACACGCGCGCAATCCGCACCCACCTATGGCAAGTCCGTTCTTTGCCCCCAGTGACAGCGCTCCCTCGCTGTCCGTCTCCCTCTCACTCTGTGTGCCGTCTGCCAAGCGCTATGCTTGTGAGATTAGCAAGGTGTCGGGTTTCAGGCCATGTGCTTCTCTCTCTCTCTCTCTCTCTCTCTCTCTCTCTCTCTCTCTCACTAGTCCCGAGAGAGAGAGAGAGAGAGAGAGAGAGAGAGAGAGAGAGAGAGAGAGAGCACACAGAGTGGGAGACAGACACGCTGTGGGGGCAAAGAACTGACAGAGATCTCTTCCTCTCAGGAGCCGCGGAGCAACGCGCGAACACACACACACACACACACACACACATACACACACACACACACACACACACACACGGTGTGTGCACTCATCTCTCTTTCTTTCTTTCTCCGTTTCCCTCCCCCCCTCTCTCTCGCGCTCTCCGAGAGACAGAAATTTCCCTGCTGTAGACTGGACACGCCCACACAGTCCGCGGGAGAAAGTACACTCTAAAAAATAATGAAATCTCATGAGTTTTGCCATGGCTGTCAAACCTAAATTTATATACTTTGCGACGTTCATCATCGTTCAAATTCGGCTGGTGGCTTATTAACATAGGATCCTGTGATGTGTTGAACTCAAAATGCTAAATAATAAAGAAATATTTCTGGTTTCCAGGGACTTTAAGCTTCTGGCATACTCTTCGCGCACGCGCTGGAGGCGGGGCTCCACGGAGGGTGCGCGCACTCTGCGCAGGCCAAAACAGAACATAGTGAGTGCTCCAGAAATGGCGGCGATCAGTGAAAGGCAGTCTGAATGAAATTGAATGTAACGTTCCCAATTCTATATATTAAATTCTAAAAAACGACCCTCAACATTTGGGAAGGCTAAGCCACACAACTAGTTCGTTATAATCGAACATTATGCTTTTGAAGGCGACTGTACGACGGTGAGGACTCAATCACAGCAGATATCCGCTGATAGCCTACCACGGAGATCTCACAGGCACAGGCAGCAAAACCCGACGCGCTGATAGAAAAATCTCCATGGACGCGCCGCGCTGCGCTCAGGCCTCGCCCCCCGACACGCCCCGTGCGATGACGTCATAATCGTCGCGCGCTCTATGCGCTTGGCTGGGCGCAAAGAGTATGCCAGAAGCTTTAGGCTCCGCACTTTCTCCTGAAGCCCTGTGTCACACAGGCTGAGCACACACACACACACACACACACACACACACACACACACACACACACACACACACACACACACACACACAGATACACACACAGTCTCACACACACACACACACACACACACACACACACACTAAACACACACACACCCTCTGCTGAGTGCTGTGAGAGTGTCTACGAGTCATTTCTTATGGTGGTTTTCCAGCAGTCAGCAATAGGAAGTTAAAGCTGCTCCAGACAGGCCAGCAGATTAGTAAAGTGCTCTTTGAACATATTTCTATCAGAAATATAGTTTACTATTATTACTACTGGATTGAACAGCACCAATCTCTCTCTCTCTCTCTCTCTCTCTCTCTCTCTCTCTGTCTCTCTCTCTCTCTCTCTCTCTCTCTCTCTCTCTCTCTCTCTCTGTCTCTCTCTCTCTCTCTCTCACTTTCCGCCCTGTCACTGCTGGTGCTGTTTTTTTTTTACCAGCCTTCTATTTCCGTTTTTCCTTTGTTGATTTTGAAATGAAATCCGTTCATTTGTTTTTCATTCTTTAACACGTTCATTGCCAACGACGTATGGATACGTCAAGCAGAATCCAACCGTTGACTGCCAGCGACGTATTGATACGTCAAAAAAATCGTTTTTTTTTTTTTGACGGTGGGGCGTTGATCAATCCCTTTTACGTCTCCTATACAATTATTGGAGGTATTGAATGTGTATAATCTATTTTACCGACCCACTAAGTGTTGACAGTGCTCCCCCAGACGAGCGAAATCAAAGAAAAAACTGCCGAGCAAGCCATTCAAGGAAATGGCCAGGCGATTTTACAGTATTACATTCTCATGAAAATGGATGGGGGAAAACGCTCTCGTTTTCGCGCTGATTGCTGGCGATGCGGGATTGCAAATTTACATAATACATTACAGGTGGAACACACTTTGAAACACGCAGCATAAATATGACCAGAATCGCAAAAGCTTCTCTCAACCAAAACTCCAAGAAGCGAGCGAGTCCATGCCGACTTCCTCAAACAGCGGCCGTGCAGACAGGCACAGGACAGCAGCTTCTTGGCTGCAGCGGCCGTCACAGTCTCAGTGCTTTGAACGCCCTCTCTCTCTCTCTCTCTCTCTCGCTCTCTCTCTCTCCCTCCCTCCCTCTCTCTCTCTCTCTCTCTCTCTCCCTCTCCCCCTCTCACTAGGATTAAACCTAGTGCGTCTCCCTCCCGAGAGGGAGGGAGAGAGAGAGAGAGGGAGGGAGAGCGAGAGGGAGGGAGAGAGAGAGAGAGAGAGAGAGAGAGGGAGGGAGAGCGAGGGGAAGGGAGAGAGAGAGAGAGAGAGAGAGAGCGAGAGGGGGAGGGAGAGAGAGAGAGAGAGAGAGCCAAAAATGAATGGTTAAAGTGACAGTTCTATCGAATTTCACAAAAAGCCGTTTATCTCTGAATATTTTTTCTGACGCTAAAACCATGCTGTATTCAACTGCTAATGCTTACATAACTACTAACTCTACAAACTAACTCTTTTAGAGAGAGAAAGTACACATTCTATTAGTACTTTTGAGATATTGTATGTTCACAAACTCCAAGCAGAAAATAATCCTCGGCTCTTGTAAAATGAGCCACAATCCTCAAAAAACGGCTTGGCAGAAGCTACCTACAGCAAGAAAAAAACGGCTGGCAGTCAATGTGTTAATTGTCGTTACTGAAAAGAAAATAGAATGAGCAACACTGCACGGCCCACTGGGCTATGATGACTCTTAAGTAGGAATAGGAATGATTTGGGCATGTAGCTAGTGCAGTGGTATATTCCCTGTCTGCCAACACCGTGGCAGATTCCAGCGCACGTGTTACCTCCGGCTTGGTCGGGTGTGTCTATACAGGCACAATTGGCCGTGTCTGTGGGTGGGAAGCCGGATTAAGTGTCCTGGTCTTTGCACTAGTCTAGTGCCTCCTTTGGTCGGTCGGGGCGCCTGATTGGGGGCAGGGGAACTGGGGGGAATGCTCCCACGTGATATGTCCTGCTAACGCGTGCTAACACCTCGCTGTCAGGTGAAAAGAAGTGGCTGGCGACTGCGCATGTGTCGGAGGAAGCATGTGCTAGTCTACAACTCTCCGCAGATTGGCAGAGGGGGGCGGAGCAACGACCAGGACAGCAGGGGGAAGTGGCCAAGTACAATTGGGGAGAAAATCCAGGAAAAAATAAAGAAGGAATGTTTTGATTTGGGGTTTCAGGTTGGCTCAGGGCTCCTAATAGTGCAGCCCTGAATGTGGTGGGCGGGGCTTGGACTGAACGTGGTGGGCGGGGCTTGGACTGAACGTGGTGGGCGGGGCTTGGGCTGAACTTCAGGCCCGTACAGACCAATTCACATGTTGTTTTTTAGGACACAGATCTGATGTGTGAACAGAAATATACACAGGGAAGTGTGGATTTCCTTTGTGAGCCAACATCTGATCTGAACTGTCTGATGGGACGTCTTGCTTTCCAAATGACAGATCAATCATCGTTTAGATTGTTGATCGGCAGTAAACCAATCACTGTTTATGAGACAGTCCAAAGATGAGATAGACAGGACAAGATGTCTCCCTCACTGTTTAAAAGCAGCGGCCGCTCGCTCAGCCCCTCCCTTTCCTGTCCAAAACACTCTTGTCATGGTGGAATCCATGAAGCGAGTGAGTCTCTGTATGTACGGTCGGTTAGCTTAGCTGTTAGCTTCTATGCACGCTGCTTACTTAGGCCTCCATCGTGCTGCACGTATGTTATATACACATGTGTTGGAGCTGAATACAGATTGGTGTTACATATTATGTAGTAGCAATGGAAACCATTACATTACATCATTTAGCAGATGCTTTTATCCAAAGCCACTTAGTGCATTTTGTCAACAATAGTGCAATCAACTGTGCATGGCAGTCTTCAGGTAGACACAATGTGTCAGTACACCTCACAGTCTTCAGGTAGACACAATGTGTCAGTACACCTCACATACTGTAGCTGTTTCTGTTGTCGTTGCCACGGTTACTGTTCCTCCCTGTGGTTTCCATGGTAACTAACAGTGTTCCTCTCTCCCTTCCAGTGTCATCCAGGCTCCACTGCCGCTACCTGTAGACAAGGTAAGAGCAGAGCCGTGTGTGTGTGTGTGTGTGTGTGTGTGTGTCGTCGTGTGTCCCAGGTTTGTAGGCATGCATGTGTGACAGAGCTGGGTTACTTTGTGTGCAAGGCTGTACCAAATAAATAAATACATTTATATATCTACTAGAAATATCGCACGCTACACACACTCATTTCTAGCTTTGCGTGCTCACCTGTAGCTCGCATTCAAAGCTTCTATTGAGGTTTTCGAATGAAGCTTTGAATGTCTGCCCGTCATATTTTATGATGTCATCATAGAGAAAGTCATCAAGCTAAAACATTAGAGGTACTGTAGTGTGGAGGACAATGGATGCAAACAAAGTGCAGATCCCTAAAAAACGGCCTAATGTAGACATGGCCTGATATTCAGACTGACGTGTCAACTCGTTACAGTCATTTCCATCTTCTAGTCTGAGAATTATCCGTGTTATTTCTATGACGCGATCCCCCCAGGAGCATTCCAACCAATCAGTAGAGACCACGTCCAACGTATATCGGCCTGAGTGTTACGTTAGTTACTCCAGTCGGGCGAACGTGTAAAAAAAACGTCCAACAAGCGGTGTGATGTTTGGATTTCAAAGTAATTGGTACTTTTAATTAATCTAAAACAGCCTCGATAGCAGGCAGTGGCTGCAGATTGTTGTTACTCCTCAGGGCAGTCTTGACAACCGCTCGTCACTTGCTTGACAACGGCTTAGTCCCGCCCATTGGGCTGTTTATTGATGCTGATCGGCCAATCGTTAGTCCCCCTCGGCGCTGATTGGCCAATCGCCGGGATAAAACCGGAGAAAAGGCATTTGCATATGACGATGCCAGACCACGAGCAGCCAAACTGAACTCTGTGGAGTCTGGACCCAGACAAGTGTTTGTAAAATAGCACCGGGGTCCTCCTGACGTCTGTCATCAGTTCCACAGCAGCAGCTCCCAATGGACAGAATGAATAGTGGAAAAAAAGCTGCACAGCATTTGGAATGTTGATGTAAAAATGTGAACGTGACGGTTCTAAAGGAAGCTTGGAACTATACGGTACTGTCCTGATTGTGTTGGTGGGTGGTTAGTTGGCACTTGGCAGACACGTGATTAATAGTCTAGACACACGGAGCGGTGTAGTCAGCTGATAGAGGAATGTGTGGAATGCTGGCAGGCTGCTGCTATATCAGCCCTCTGATTTCATCTGATGTAACCTTGATTTTGATGCACCAGGTCCCTCGAGATGAAATCCTCTCCAGTGTATTTATTTATCCTTTTGAAGAGATTTCATGTGTTGGTGAGTCATGACCTGCTCTGTTGATTAGCCTCACTGTTTGCCCGTCTATTTGTTCACAAATAACCTGACTTTGTGCTCAAAGTAAAATAAATAAAATAAAGTCAAGTCAAGTCAAGTTTATTTGTATAGCCCTAATTCACAAGCATGTCCCAGAGGGCTTCACAGAGAATATGTCTAGCTAATTCTAGCTGACACAACAGTAGCAAATTACAGTAGTAATGATAACACATTGAACAATTGATAGAGAAATATAAAAAATATAGAAATATAGGAGAGAGCAGATGGAGCAAATAAGCAAAAAAAGCTGTTGGTAAAAACGGGCGATGACATCATACATCATAATGGTCTGGCGACTGACGTATGATAGACAGATCATACATTACAGTGTACAATAAATAGCTAGCATTAGCCTCTGGTGTTAGCTAGCTGTTAGCTACGTCAGTTATGTGGGTGTAAACTGTAAAACACCACTGAATGACCAATTAGTTATAACTCTTAACCAAGTCTCACTCTTTCCATAAAGCCCACCAGCTTTGATATCTGTTGGCCGGTTGTTGATATTATAACAATATTGTGGCTTCTAAACTAACGTGTTTATGCCTTCGCCGGCGACAGCCAGGCAGGCCGGAGGCATTATGGATTTGCGTTGTCCGTCCGTACGTCTGTCCAATGTTCGTTAGCTATCTATTAGTGATAACTGCAGAG